>NC_068914.1:130364752-130667829 GCF_023091745.1 Budorcas taxicolor | reverse complement strand
CAATTCCATTAATGAAATATGGACCAACTTTTTCATACCAGCTTTTTTACTGGGTCATTATGGGTTTGGAGGGGAGTAAAATTTGCCACCCCAAAATGTGTCTGATTGATATGAGGATTAATTTAGGATGAATATTTTTAAGAAACAGCAGAAAGCTTTCTATTACCTGCCCTCACCCATTAACTGACTAAAAGAATTTAGATAAAGAGCCTGTTCCAAGAATACAGGTATCACACCAGTGAAAGTGAAAGTCACTCGGTCATGTCCAACACTTTGCAATCCCATGGGCTATAGTCCATGCAGTTCTCCAGCCCAGAATACTGGAGTGGGTAGCTGTTCCCTTCTCCAGATCACACCAGAGATATCTGCAAAGAATGTGGTCTAAGCGTGGCTGAGGAAACTCAGTAGAGCCTAGAAGTCAGAGTCCACTCTGTGTCCCAGCGTCTCTGCATGTCCCAGCAAACGTGTGCTTTATTCATCTCTATGTGAATTACCTTCCTTTGAAGTCCCAAATTTTGGCGAGTTACTCAGTTTTCCTTGGTCTACTATATGCATATATGTTATTAAACTTTCTCCTATTAATCTCTCATGTCAATTGAATTCTTAGATTGCCAGAAGTGCCTAGAAGGGTAGAGAACATTTTCTTTCTCTGTGACAGGTTCATTTAAATTTCCAAAGTAAAAGTCATCTGCTATTGCCTAGCAGTGTTCCTCCTATGTTGGCAGTATTGTTTTATATTTTGCTTTGCCATTTATTCTTCTATTCTTTATTTGTGGATGTCTTGTAAAGTCAGTTATCGTTCTAGACTTTCAACTCTATGCTCATTACTTTAAGTCCTTCAACTACATTTTTGTATAATTTATTTTTTTGAAGTTGGGATTTAAAAGCAGTGAAATATACAAATCCAAAATATATGGGCTTTTTTGGCCTTTTTTTGTATAATATATCCATATTGAGCTACAGAAAATACACACCAGAATTCTCCCTTATGTCCCTTCTTAAGAACCAAAGATTAATTTTGTTCATGTAAAAATTTTATAGCTTTTAAAAAATATCATTGATAGACAATAAATATAATCTCTCAAAGTATATAATTTGATGTTTTGACATATGTACATCTGTGAAAATATCAATCAAGATAATAAGCATATCCATCACTCCCAGAAGCTTCCTCGTGTCTCTTTGTAATTCCTTCCTCCCAGGCTTGCCTACCCTCCCTCCAATCCTCCAACAACTGTTAATTGCATTTCCTAGGTTTTATATGAATGGAATCATACAATATGCAAATTTTGTCTTGCTTCATTCAGCATAATTATTTTGTGATCTATCTATGATAGAGCATGTATCAAAATTTTATTTCTGTATTATTGCTGAGTAGGCTTCCAGTGTATGGATACACCACACTTCTTAAAATCCATTTACCAGTTGAAAGATATTTGAGTTGTTTCAAATTTTTGACTACTAGGGCTCTTCAGTGAATTCAATACAGTTTCAGGATACAAAATTAGTATACAGAAATCAGTTCCATTTCTATACACTAACAATGAACACAGACTAGTTCCAAATACGGAAAGGAGTACGTCAAGGCTGTATATTGTCACTCTGCTTATTTAACTTAAATGCAGAGTATATCATGAAAAATGCTGGACTGGATGAAGCTCAAGCTGGAATCAAGATTGCCGGGAGAAATATCAGTAACCTCAGATACACAGACAACACCACCCTTATGGCAAAAAGTGAAGAGGAACTAAAGAGCTTCTTGATGCAAGTGAAAGAGGAGAATGAAAAAGTTGAATTAAAACTCAACATTCAGAGAGCTAAGATAATGGCATCTGGTCCCATCACTTTATGGCAAATAGACAAGGAAACAATGGAAACAGAAACTTTTTTTGAGGGATGGGGCTCCAAAATCACTGCAGATGGTGACCACATCCATGAAATTAAAAGATGCTTGCTCCTTGGAAGGAAAGTTATGACCAACCTAGACAGCATATTAAAAAGCAGAGACATTACTTTGCCAACAAATGTCCATCTACTCAAAGCTATGGTTTTTCCAGTGGTCATGTATGGATGTGAGAGTTGGACTATAAAGATAGCTGAATGCCGAAGAATTGAGGCTTTTGAACTGTGGTGCTGGAGAAGACTCTTGAGAGTCCCTTGGACTGCAAGGAGATCCAACCAGTCCATCAGAAAGGAAATCAGTCCTGAATATTCCTTGGAAAGACTGATGCTGAAGCTGAAACTCCAATACTTTGGCCACCTGATGAGAAGAACTGACTCATTTGCAAAGACCTCGATTCTGAAAAGATTGAAGGTGGGAGGAGAAGACAACAGAGGATGAGGTGGTTGGATAGCATCACCGACTCAATAGACATGAGTATGAGTAAACTCTGGGAGTTGGTGATGGACAGGGAGGTCTGTCGTGCTGCAGTCCATGGGGCACAAAAAGTTGGACACGACTGAGTGACTGAACTGAACAATGAACCATCAGAAAGAAATATTATGAAAGCCATCTTCTTTATAGTCACATCAAAAAGAATAAATGCCTAGGAAGAAATTTAAGGAGGTAAAACTTTTGTACTTGGAAAACTATAACACTCTGATGAAAGAAATTGAAGATGACACAAACAAATGGAAAAATATATGATATTCTTATTGCTCTAGCACTATTTATTAGAAGATTCATTTTACTTACTTTGAATTTACCATAAATGGAATCATGAAATATGTTTTTATTTTATCAGATTACCAGGTTTTTCAGTTTATTGATTTTTTATTGATTTTATTCTTACTGCTCTAGCACTATTTATTGGAAGATTCATTTTACTTACTTTGAATTTAACATAAATGGAATCATGAAATGTGTTTTTTTATTTTATCAGGTTTCCATGTTTTTAAGTTTATTGATTTTGTTGTGTGCCTTTAGCTTTTTCTATTCCCTTACTGCATAGTATTCCACTTGTATGAGTGTACCACCATGTATCCATCCATCCTATTGATGATGAACATCTCCTCTCTATTATTGATGAACATTTTGATTAGTTTCAGTTCCTTCCTCTTATGAAAATGCTGATATGAAATTCTTATCTTCTGATGACATAAGCAATAATTGCAGTTGGGCATATACTTTAAGGTGTGGAATTTCTGGGTCATAGTGTATGCAAATGTGTAGCTTACTATACTGCCAAGAAGTTTGTAAAATGAGTGTAACAAGTTTAGTCTCTTAACAACAATATATGAGAGTTCTGCTTTGTTCATCAATACTTGATACTATCAATGCCTCTTAATTTTTGTAACTTTTGAGGACATGTAGTGGCATCTAATTTTGGTTTAATTTGCATTTTCCTTAGAAATGACAACGATGAACACACTGAATATGTTTATAGGTCATTTACAATTCTGTTTTGATGTGCATATTCAAGTCTTTCTTCATCAAAAAATGTTCGTTTATTTGTAGAAGTTCTTTAAAAGTGTGTGTATTGGGTACATGGAAGTTCTTAATTTGAGAACTTAATTTCAGAACACCAACTTTTCAATTTTTTCATAAAAAGATTGTATTCTAACGCTTCATTTAAGAAATCTTAAAAATAACATCACAAAAATTATCTCCTGTATTTTGTTTTAGAACCATTTCTTTAACATTTGATGTATCTTGAATTAATTTTTGTGTATGGTGTGAAAGACAGGTCAAGGTTCATTCTTTTTCATGTAGGTATCTAATTAATGCAACATTATTGAAAAGACCACCCTTTTCCCTCACTGAATCGCAGTGGTTTTTGTCATATATCATTAGATTGTGCATGTATAGGTCTTTTCCTGGACTATCTATTCTGTTCTGTTGTTCTAATTTTGTTTGTCTTAATTACTTTAAACCTGCAAAAGTCTTGAGATCAGTTAGGGCAAGATTTGTTTTTCTTTAAGATTTCTGTGATTTCCTGTTTTGTTTATTTATTTTTTTTTGTATTTTCATGAAACTGTAGAAGCAATTTAGCAATTTCTGCAAAAATCCACTGGGATTTGATTTTGATTATACTAAATGCACAGGTAAACTTGAAAAGAAACTGTCATATTAAAAGCATTGATTCCTTCAATCTACAAACACTATATATTTCTTAATTCTTTAGGTCTTCAATTTGTCTCAACATTGTTTCATAGCTTTCAGTACAAATACCTTATATATCATTTATTATATATATTCTTAGGTATTTGAAGCATTTTGTTTCATTATTAAATAATACTGCTTTAAAACATTTTTTACTTTTCAATTTTTGTTAGAAGAATAAAGACATACATTAATTCTGAAGTTTGATTTTTAATATAGTAGCCTTGCCAAATTGCCTTACTAATTTAAAAAATTTGTATGTAGTCTTTAAAAAAATCACCTGTCAATAAAGACAATTTTCTTTTCTTTCCAGCCTGTGTCTTTCATTTCTTTTAATCTCATACAACATTGACTAAAATAATAATTGTAAACTCCCTTGACTTCCTTTTTGCTCTCTTTTATCATTTTGATCTTTTCAAGCGGCACTAGTGGTAAAGAACCTGCCTGCCAATGCAGGAGGTGTAAGAGACAAGGATCGGATCATTGGGTTGGGAAGATCCCCTAGAGGAGAGCATGGCAACCCACTCCATTGCCTGGAGAATCCCAGGGATATAGAAGCCTGACAATCTTCAATACATAGTGTCGCATAGAGTCAGACACAAATGAAATGACTTAGCATGCACACATTTTATCTTTTTATTTTATACCAGTATGTTTAACCTGTAATTTCTAGATTTTTCTCCCTCCTGACTTGTCACTTAAGTAGAAATTTGTTTCAGGAAGCATCGCAAATTTCTTCCTCAAAGTCACATAGTAATCTGGGATGTGACTTCTCCTATGAACTATATTAAATGATGTTGATTATATATTCCATGCTTCCCTCATAGCTCAGTTGGTAAAGAATCTGCCTGCAACACAGGAGACCTCGGTTTGATTTCTGGGTTGGGAAGATCCCCTGGAGAAGGAAATGGCAACCCACTCCAGTAGTTTTGCCTGGAGAATCCCAAGGACAGAAGATCCTGACAGGCTGCAGTCCACAGGGTTGCAAGAGTGAGACACGACTTAGTGACTAAACCACCTCCATATATTCTATAGTTGATTGCAAGACGCTTAACTGAGTAATTTTCTGTCTCTTACACCAGACAAAATTTCTGGAGTACAGTGATTATGTCTGTTATCTCTTGTTGGTATCGAGAATAGTGAACATTAAAGATATTTGATAAGTTCTGATAAATGTTTGCTCAATTAAAGAATGATGCTCCAGCTGTAACCTTTCACCACGCTTCTATATCTGTTTATTAACTAAATGTTTTCACTTAACTGTGCTTCCATTGGGACACTTATACCCTGAATTCAATGAAATAAACATTCTCTCTCCTTCTGTGTTCCTCTCCCAATGACTCAACTAACCAATGAATTCTCTGGGACATTCATCTGGTAGTTAATTTTTACTACTTCCTTTAAAAACAGTCTTGCTTGTTGTCACATATCAAGTCAGTTCTCATAGCGTGTTAATTCTTCTTGCTTGTATTTTTGGATTTGAGCCTTCTTCTCCATTTTCATAGCCATTAGTTCAGAGTTTCATGGCTTCATCCTTGATTATGTTACTTTCTTTGGGTTGTATTATTTATTTCTAATCCCTTTATGCTGCAGCCTACTCACTGCGTAGCCAATGACACAGTCTTCCTTAGATATTATTTTAATCATGTATTCCCTCCCAGAATCAAAGTAAACTTCCTTTATCTATGGTAACAGCATTCCAGCCCATGTTTATTACACAGTGTATGCATACAACCCCCATCTCCGACATAGTCATTCACTCCACCTTGTTACGCTCACTTCTTTGTTGTTGCGATTATAGTCCCATGGAACAACCACCTCTTCTTTCTCGTTAAGCTGTGCCCTTAAGTTTCTTAAGACTTGGCTTCAGATTTATCTCTTTCAAAAAGATCTCAACGAATTATATCCTTCCAAATGAAATATCCTCTTCAGTTGACATTTTCCTAATATTTTTAGCCTGTAACTATTACTCAAAGACCAGTTACCAAGAAGGAACAATTTAGTGAATTAGAAATGATGTTTCAACACAAAAAGCTTTATGTTAACATTTGCTTTTTTCTTTCATTGCAAATGTTTTCCTGATAAAGAGTTAATGGATTTAAGCCATCTTGTAAAGAATATAAGAAGTGTACATTCAGATGTGTGAAAGATGTGTTGTGCATAAGCAAGATAAAATGTTCTTGCTCTTTTAAATTATAAACAGAGACTCATTTACCATTTTCACGTGTTAGCTGGAAAACAGTTATAAGTTGAGGCACATGAAATTTTGTGACATATGAATTATCATGATTATGGGATTTGGGGATTTGTAAGGACTAAAAGGGACCTAGGTGTTATGCAACCACTTTCTCTAGTTCACAACTAAGGAAATTAGGGTCCTAGGAAAACTGTGACTTATCTAAGATCTCACCTCTTATTAATAACATGATTGTGATTATAGCCTAGATCTCCTAATATAAAATGCAGTGGGTTGTTTTTTTTTTTTTTTTTTTTTGAGTTACATAGGGTTGTCCATATTGTTTGTATACCCAGTCCAAGTAGACTGCATTATGAACTCCCAGAGGTCAGGGCTAATGCCTTTTTAACTTTTACTTTCTCCAGAGCTATCCTCCCCAGAGAAAAACTCAGTTTCAACATTTATTAGAAATTATTTCCTTCAAGTTTAACTCTCTACCTGGAAGACTGATAGTAATGTTTTCAGAAGATTGCTTTTGGGGACATTCATTTTAAGAAATAAGGTTCCAGACTTGTGAATGATGGACTCCTAAAATTTGGCTTCACTATGACTTAAAAAGGGCTTCCATTGTAGCTCAGCTGGAAAAAAATCTGCCTGCAATGTGGGAGAACTGGGTTCAATCCCTGGGTTGGGAAGATCCCCTGGAGAAGGGAAAGGCATCAACCTCAATATTCTGGCCTAGAGAATTCCATGGACCGAACAGTCCATGGGGTCGCACAGAGTTGGACACAACTGAGTGACTTTCACTTTCATGAGTTAAAAAGATGAACTTCCTAAACAGGATCACTTACTACTGTTGTTTGGATGTGTACGTGCTCATCATGTCTGAGTCTTTGCAACCCCATGGACTGTAGCCTGCCAGGCTCCTCTGTCCATGGAATTTTCCAAGAAAGAATGTTGCAGTGAGTTTCCATTTCCTACTCCAGAAGATCTCCAGCCAGGGACTGAACCCACATCTCTTGCATCTCCTGCATTGGCAGGTGGATTCTTTACCACAGCACCACCTGGAAAGTTGTACTTTTCTTTATTTCCAGAATAATTATTTATTTCCTAGTGCCTTTCAGAGTCTGGTCAGAACTGAAAAACATTGATAGGTGAAGTGCAAACTCATCATATGCTGTCTCTTACCTCTGAAATGCACAAGTTTCAGCATCCTTGCTTACCCTCAAGCCACTGATCTGGGACAAGCCACAGCTCCACATGTTTCCACAGGGATGCCTAATCCATAACTGTTCTTCCCATTGAGAGGCAAGCCAGATGTTGGGCTCGAATGTTTCCTCTATTAGGGCTTTGACAGAAGAGCCAAGATAATACACTCTTAACCTCCAATAGGTGCCAACAAATCTCAAATACATATTTTAATAAAGAAAACACCATTTCCCTCAAGATGTAGGCAGGCTGTTGTTCACCTCATCACATTAGAATCTCACTGTTAAGTTACTACCCAGAGGGCACTTAATTCCTTTTTAAATTTTTTTACTGCTATATCAGAGTTTCCTAAACCAGAGGAACGTGAAATAAAGTCAGCTGTTTACAACAGAGGAGACTCTGCTTATTTATATTTAGGGGCCCAAGAAAACAGCCTAATTAAAGACTGATGGGCAGCTAAAAGTATGACCCACTGAATGGTGTAGGGCAGGCATTTAATACTGAAATGTGGTCTTATGATATCCATTTGCATTGAGAAAGCAAGCCTGGCTTCATGCAGCAGTATTCTTGATATGTTATGTGTAAACTTAGAAAGTTCATTCATCATGGGAGTTTGAACCTTGTTAATTTGTTCTATTATATCACTGAAATCCTCCTATTACATAACAGCAGCCTTTGAGTAATCTGTTTACTTAGCTACTTGATTCAATTATGGATACTCTAACTTTCAAACTTTACAATCCTGCCCCGTTTCTCTCATACTTAAGGGAAATCAACAAAACAGGAATCATTCCCTTAGTTTTCCTTTGTAAGGAAGGTCCCATCAGAGCAACATTATTCCAGCCACTGCAGTTCAGTTTTTCTCCTTAATAACAGCACAGAAGTGGTCTTTTTTTTCCCCTTCAATGTGCATATTCCTGATGGAGCTTAAAAACTTCCATAAATCAATAAAGTAATTGCTACATAATGACCTATTGTTAGTGTTCTTGCCCAGAATGATGTCACATGGGGGTAATGGAGCTACTGAATCAAAAAATGGCAGCTGTTTCCAATTTATTTGAGAGTCAGTTGGACAGAAAATTAAATAAACACATAGACAAGAAGGACAAGGGCAAGTCCTTGTATTATTCTTATGATAGTTTTAATTCAATTGCAGAAGTCAGCAGGCAGCTGATACTGTGGCCCAGAGTTTCATTAATTGCCTGTCTTGCATGTCAGTGAGACAACACATGCTCACTTCATCATTTTCAGCTCTTGTTATTTGCATTTTAAAACACACACACCAGTGAAGCATGGATCAAACTTGGTGTGTGTGTGTGTGTGTGTGGTTAGTACAGCCTTCTAACTCTCAGAAATATAGGATTGGGAGATATGGTTTTATCCACTACCTGCCACAATGGTGTCTCTCTCCTCCCTCAGGGCAGGCAGCTGAGAATTTTTAAAAATTACTCTCTCCTCCTTGGGGGAAGGCCAGAAGACTTGTATTTGTTGTGGAGCCTGAAGAAAAAGGCATCACCCGGTTTGCAGTCACTCCTCTCCACTGTGACTGGGAGCTTTGATGTGCCCTTTTGATGTTCCTGCCTTGAGGCAGCTGGAGAGGATTATCAAAAGTAGCCTTAACCATCCAGGTTGGAGTTGGGGGTGCAGCACCATTGCATGCCGGACTTCACAGCCCTAATGTAAACACTTGTACTGAGGTGGAGTTGCTGGAGTGCATATGAAATTTCCAAGGTAGTGCCAATCCAGTCTGCGTCTATGGAGCTTTAATTTTCAGAATGTCCTTTGGGCAGGATTCCATGGTCAGGTAATTTGCTATTTAGGATGGTAGCCACTGTTAATTTTTTGAAAAAAATCAAGGAGTCTAATTGTAGTTAGAAAATGACTACAATTCACCATCCAAATGATTGTTGTTTTCTCCTAAGAACCAAACAGCCCAATTTTTAAAAAAAAGTCTCATATGCCAAAAGGATCTTTGGCAGGTAAACAATTCCTTTTTATGTCAGGGATAAGGAGCCAGCACTCTGGTGTGACAGTTAAAAATTCTTGTGTGTGTGTGTGTGTGTGTGTGTGCTCAGTCATGTCCAACTCTTTGTGAGCCCGTGGAATTTGCAACCCCATGGAGCCCACTGGGCTCCTCTGTCCCTAGAATTTTCCAGTCAAGAATTCTGGAGTGGTTGTCATTTCCTACTCCAGGAGATATTCCTGACCCAGGGATTGAACCTGCATCTCCTACATTTCCTGCATTGGCAGGCAGATTCTTTACCACTGCACCACCTGGGAAGCCCCTAAAAACTCCTAGTATATGGTAATTTTGTTAGATTTGTAAATTTGTTAGATTTGTAACTGGAGAAAGAAATTTTCTAGAGAATATCCTGGGGTTCCTAGAGGCTTGGAGTCCAGCTTTACAACTAGGTTTTGTAAGAGTCAGAAGTAGAGATGCTCCAGAAGGCCAAGAAGCAGGAAGGAAGGTGCGGGATGGGGCTGGAGTCTTTTAAAAGACAATAAACCAGTAAACAAAGAAATGTGGCATTTTAGTTAGTGATAAGTGATGTGAATAACAATGAAGTGAGGTAAGGGTGATAAGAAGCATCAGTATTAGGAGTCTTTGATACTGTGGATCAAAAATCCTCCCTGATTAAACGTTAAGAGTAGACACCCGCTAGAATGGGAGAGACTATGCCCAGCACGCAGACACCAGAGAGAGGAAAGTGTTACTCCAGCTACAGGAAATAGTCAGGGCAAAGGTTTTCCTACAGGATTCACTTTCCAGTTGGTGCTAGTGGTAAAGAACCCGCCTGTCAATGCAGGAGACATAAGAGACACAGGTTCAGTCCCTGGGTTGGGAAGATACCCTGGAGAAGGGGATGGCAACCCACGCCAGCATTCTTGCCTGAAGAATCCCATGAACAGAGGAGCCTGGTGGGCTACGGTCCATAGGATCACAAAGAGTCAGACTCAACCGAAGTACCTTAGCATTAGCAGGCTCTTTCTGTCCTCAATGAGGAGGCCAGTGTGACTGCAGAAGAATAAGAGAGAAGGGTACTTTGAAATTAGGCCAGAAAGTTGTGTGGGATGGAAAGGGGCAGACTGTATAGGGATTTACAGGCCATTTAAGAGCTTTGGGTTTTACTTTAATTGTGTTAATGGTTTCCAGGGATTAGGAGAGAATATGACAGGCATGATGAAATGCTGATGCTGGGAAGTTGGCAAGACTGTTATGAGTTAGGCAAACCAGCGCACAGAGATCGAAACGCATGCCTCAACAAAAAGCACGGATGATTACATATTATGAGACCTGCGGGAATACTCATAGATCCGCAGAATCGTGAATGGTTAATCTCCACATGCACGGATCTCCTGCATTTAAATTTTTTACTTACGGAAGATGTCAATGGAAAGTTATGCTCCAAAGACCTATGTTTGCCTTCACATATGTTGTTTCTGCCTGAATTCAATGTCTGATTTCTAAAAGCAAATTTTACATCTTGGAAACTCATTTTCATGGTAGTTCTTTGAAAGGAATTAATAATTTTCACCAGTACTAAATATTTAAGCTGTTGAAAGTATATAGATTTTGTGTCTTTTTATAGTCTTAGTGAACGGTCTTCAAGATAAAAGTTTAAGTTCTACAAATATGAAGCATGTTAAAGACATGTTGAATTTCAGTTCAAAGTTTTAATTTTACTTCTTTTAAAATGCCTTCAAATAATAACTTAATGTACCTCTAAAACAAAATAATGTTATGTATATTAGTAATTGTGCAGGAAAGCAGATCATTTTACTCCATTTCTACAGAGAATAGGAATAAACTTTTGAAACTGCACAGATAGAAAGAGATGATGGCTAAGTGTTAAAGAATCCACCTGCCAATGCTGGAGACATGAGACTCATGTTCCATCCCTGAGTTGGGAAAATCCCCTAGAGAGATAAATAACAACCAGCTCCAGGATTCTTGCCTGAAAAATCCCGTGGACAAAGGAGCCTGGCTATTGTAGTCCATGGGGTTGCAAAGAATCAGACATGACTGAGCAACTCAGCATGTACACCGTAGAAGAAAATGGTAGCTGGAATGAAGGAACATTCAAATAAAGAGAAAGTACTTTGGGAAGCAAAAGACTGACTTCTTTTCCTTTGTCTTCCTCATAAAGAAGTGTCTCTGTGTCTAGCATGGAGATGGGAAGAAAGGCAGGCCATTACAATCACAGAAAGCCAGACAAGTAAACAAACACTTTCTCCTTGATCAGTTTAGAAGCTTTCAGGGACCAGATTATTGCTAAAGAGGCATCTGCTTTTGAGAATTCAGGACAAGCTGTTGAGAAGTTTCTGACATGAAGTTAAGACTCAGATTACCTTAAATAAATAAGATCAGTACATATCCTCTGAGGCAAGTGAATGAGAGGTTTCCTTGTAATTCAGTCTTTTCTTCATATATTTTGCTTTGCTTTTGTTGTAGTATAAATTACATTTGATATAGTAAAAAAAAATTAACTCTAATTTGGAATAGTGGTTTAATTGTGTATTTTAGAATAAAATATATGTGGGTTGAAATCTCAGCTTGCCCATTATAAAAATTATGACCTGAGTAATTTAACCTCTTAGATTTCAGCCCCTCATTTGTAAAATGGAAAATGTAATAGTATCTACCTAATTTTAAATGAATGTGAGAGCTGATCTATAAGGAAAGCTGAGCACCAAAGAACTGATGCTTTTGAAATGTGGTATTAGAGAAGATTCTTGAGAGTCCCTTGGAGTGCAAGGAGAGCCAACCAGTCAATCCTAAAGGAAATCAGTCCTGAATATTCATTGGAAGGTCTGATGCTGAAACTGAAACTCCAATACTTTGGCCACCTCATGTGAAGAGTTGACTCACTGGAAAAGACACTGATGCTGGGGGAGATTGAAGGTGTGAGGAGAAGGGGATGACAGAGGATGAGATGGTTGGATGGCATCACTGACTCAATGGACATGAGTTTGAGTAAGCTCCAGGAGTTGGTGATGGACAAGGAAGCATGGCATGCTGCAGTCCATGGGGTTGCAAAGAGTCAGACACGACTGAGTGACTGAACTGAATTTTAAATGTCTGATAAATCTTGGCCATTATTTTTGCTATTAAGAAGAATTTTCATAGGTGTGGATTTCACTGACTTACAATAGTGCAGTGGTAAATCTACTGCAATTGCTGGGAGTCTATATAACCTGCGGACACAATTAAGAGATGAACTACTTCCATAAATGGTGAAATGGAACATTTTGGGTCACTGATGATTATTGTGAGAATCTCTAACCTACAATTTAGGGGAATATTTTCTCAGTAGGAAAATTGTCTAGGAGTTCTGGGGGAGCCACCCAGACTACATCATTCTATCATGAATGTTTCCACTGGGTCAGTCTTGGCCAGGGGCTTGGGTGTAGAATGGTGATAGTAGCAATTTCATAACAGTGGATGCATGGAAAAGACTGATAAATTTATACTGACTATTTCTTTGTCAAAATGATCTACATCTTAAGGCTTTCAGGTTACAGCCATCTGGTTCTCTTACTAACTAAACAGACCCCCCAAAAGCCTCTTTTGATTTCTTACTCTATAAAATATGAAATTTTGAGCCATTAGTTGTAAGAAAATCTGCACTGTATATTTATTTTATTTTTTCATATTTTATTCAGTGAATAAAAATGAAACACATGTAAATAAGGACCTAGCCTCTTTTCTTTCATTTGAGGGCCTTTAGAGGGCTACATTGTGATATGAGCTTCATAATATGGTTTGCTGTTGTTGACCCAAGAGAGAAACAGACAAACTCACAAAAATGAGTATATTTTGGGATAAGTTAGGAATTCCAATTCAAGACAAGCAAGCTATATGTGAATCTGTTGAAGGTTTGAGATAGGTTGTATTTATGGGCTGGGAATGTAAAGAGGGAAGAGTTCAGTCAGAATTAGTTAAACAACAAACAGAGCCCAACCTTGAAAACTTCCCAAGCAGAGTATCAGTACAGTAACACAAGCAAAGCTCAATTCAGGCCACTCTGTGATGCCAGCTTAACCTGGCTTATCTTCCACTCATGACTCTGGCAAAACTTCCCAGTGTTGTTATCAGACAGGTCTGATCAACTCTCTATCACTGGAGAAAATTCTGACACTATCAGTGTTCTGTAAGTCACACATTTTCAGGAAATCAGTTTCTTAAATCCTTAAGTTTCATCTTCCTGTAGGCACATGTGTGAGATTCTCCATTTTGTACCCTCCAGTTCTATTTCAGTTTGACTCTTTCACATTTCCCTCTTCTGATTAAGATCTTTTGCAGAAAGCATAACTGATCAATCATGTCATGTAGGTCTTATTTCTTATTATTTGGGGGAGTAGGTATAGTTCTTCATAGATGAGTTGTATGCCCTATAAAACTGAAGAGGGTTGTCCTCAGGTATCTTTTTTTTTCTCATAAAGTTGAAAGGTATCATCCTCAGGTATTTTTTTCCCACAGAGCTGAGGAAGACAATCTTCAGGTGTATTATCCCATGGAAAAGGGAAATTATATGAAATTTCACTGACTCTTGGGATCCCCTGACCTGTAGCCCACCAGGCTCGTCTGTCCATGAGATTCTCCAGGCAGGGATACTGGAATGGGTTGCCATTTCCCTCTCCAGGGTAACTTCCTGACCCAGGAATTGAACCCAGGTCTCCCGTGTTACAGGCAGATGCTTTACTGACTGAGCTATGCAGGAAGCCCTAGTTCACTAGAAAAACAAGCAGATTGAAAAATGAAGAATCTCAGTTATGTCCCGCTATGGTGGATAGTTTAGTATATATGCATTTAAGAAGGAGGCATTTCTATAGAAACAAAAGAAAAACAAAGGTGAACAGGGCCAGTAAATTATATTTAGTTTCTGAGTTTGGAAGAGCAGCCAACTGGGAAAATGTCTAGATATTGAGTTCTAAGCATCCTCAGATGGAATGAGGACAAGCAATAGCAATCTGACAAGAGTTTCCTGGATTGCAGTGTGAATGTCTCATATGATCTTTCTCATTGGTCACATATCAACAAGCACAAAGATTGTCCATGTATTAGCTGTTATGGTGATTTCTCTGAAGAATATACAGTTGTTCTTCAGTATGCATAGGGGATTGGTTCCAGCACACCCTCAAATACCAAATTCCATACATGCTCAAGTCCCTTACATAAAATACATTAGTATTTGCATATAACGTATGCAAATATAACCTATGCTGGAAAAGGTCAGTTTTCATTCCAATCCCAAAGAAATGCAATGCCAAAGAATGCTCAAACTACCTCACAATTGCACTCATCTCACACGCTAGTAAAGTAATGCTCACAATTTTCCAAGCCAGGCTTCAACAGTACGTGAACCGTGAACTTCCAGATGTTCAAGCTGGTTTTCGAAAAGGCAGAGGAACCAGACATCAAATTGCCAACATCTACTAGATCATCGAAAAAACAAGAGCGTTCCAGAAAGACATCTATTTCTGCTTTTTGGCTATGCCAAAGCCTTTGACTGTGTGGATCACAACAAATTCTGGAAAATTCTGAAAAAGATGGGAATACTAGACCACCTGACCTGCCTCCTGAGAAATCTGTATACAGGTCAAGAAACGACAGTTAGAACTGGATCTGGAACAACAGACTGGTTCCAAACAGGAAAAGGAATACGTCAAGGCTGTATATTGTCACCCTGCTTATTTAACTTATTTGGAGAGTACATCATGTGAAACGCTGGGCCAGATGAAGCACAAGCTGAAATCAAGATTGCCAGGAGAAATATCAAAAACCTCAGATATGCAGATGACACCACCCTTATGGCAGAAAGTGAAGAGGAACTAAAAAGCCTCTTGATGAAAGTGAAAGAGGAGAGTGAAAAAGTTGGCTTAAAGCTCAACATTCAGAAAATGAAGATCATGGCATCTGGTCCCATCACTTCATGGTGAATAGATGGGGAAACAGTGGAAACAGTGGCTGACTTTATTTTGAGGGGCTCCAAAATCACTACAGGTGGTGACTGCAGCATGACATTAAAAGACACTTACTCCTTGGAAGAAAAGTTATTACCAACCCAGACAGCATATGAAAAAGCAGAGACATCACTTTGCCAACAAAGGTCTGTCTAGTCAAGGCTATGGTTTTTCCAGTAGTCATGTATGGATGTCAGAGTTGGACTATAAAAAAAGCTGAGTGCCAAAGAATTGATGCCTTCCAACTGTGTTTCTGGAGAAGACTCTTGAGAGTCCCTTGGACTGCAAGGAGATCCAACCAGTCCATCATAAATGAAATCAGTCCTGAATATTCACTGGAAGGACTGATGCTGAAGCTGAAACTCCAATACTTTGGCCACCTGATGCGACGAACTGATTCACTTGAAAAGACCCTGATGTTGGGAAAGATTGAAGGCGAGAGGAGAAGGGGATGACAGAGGAGAAGATGGTTGGATGGCATCACCGACTCTATGGACATGAGTTTGAGTAAACTCCAGGAGTTGGTGATGGACAGGGAGACCTGGTGTGCTGCAGTCCATAGGGTTGCAAAGAGTTGGACACAGTTTCAAAGGGCAACTGAACTGAAATGATAACCTATGCACATCATCCTGCATACTTTAAATCATCTCTGGATTACTTATAATACCAAAATGCAAAGTAAATAGTTGTAAATAAAATGTAAACATTATATAAATATTTCTTAGCACACAGAGAATTCCAGTTGTGCTTTTTGAAACTTTCCAGGATTTTTTTTTTTAACATTTTGAACATATAGTTGGCTGAATCTGTAGACATGGAATCCACAGATACAAAAGCCAACTGTACCAAGTTGTATAGCTTTTGCTTGTATGGCCTTGGAAAAGAGCCGTTTCAGTTTCTTAGTGAGCTGAAGTCAAAAAGTTGTAAAAAATTGAAAATGTTAGTTTGGAGCATTCTAGTCACATTTTGGAGGAAATTAGAGTTCAGGACTGTGTCTAATTATGGGCAGAAAATGAAGTTTAAAGACAAATAAAATACTAGAATCTGATATCCAGAAAGGTGATTATTGAAACAATTTTTTTCTATAATTATTCCGTTTTATCAAAGATATCCACCATAAGACTAAGTTAATAGTTTTAATAAACAGTCTGATTATTTACGTAAGTGCAACAAAAATATAAGCTCTTTTAAATCTGCTTTGCTGAAACTTTCATAAGAAATCTTAGACTTTCAATGTTTTTTAGCCTAAGAAGCCAAGCCAAAGGCTTGTCCAATTGTGTCCTTTTATAAGGTGAACTTGTTCCTATTGAACTTACACAAATACATATATTGCCATGAAAAATAAGACTAATAAGAGTTTCTGAATTCTGGAGGATCAGGTTGGGATAAAAAGAATAAATGATTTTACCCTTGTTTAAAAGATACACTTCACAAAATTGCTATAAGTTGTAGATAGTTTAAAAGAGAGGAAAAAAGGTGTTTTTTTTTTTTTTAATGTCTAAAAACTTTAAAGAACCAGCAGTGTTTTAAACAAAGTCCTAAAAATTATAGCCATCTTTGTCAATTTTTTCAGTGTTATATTATTGTTATTTTGCTTCATCTTTTATTAGGAGTTTTATGAATTAATCAGTTTTAATATCAGAGTTTTAGAAATTCTTACTTTGTTCACACCAAATACACCTAATTAGTGTGTTATTCCCCTTTCTATGTGGAGAGAGAATTACCAATTAACTCAAGTGACAATAAAAGAGTTCAAAGGCAAATATAGAAGGTCACAAAGATCTGAGCAAAATTTAGCTCTTAATATTGAGAAAACTTGATTTACTTAAATAATTCAGTTCAGTTCACTCGCTCAGTCATGTCTGACTCTTTGTGACCCCATGAATCGCAGCACACCAGGCCTCCCTGTCCATCACCAACTCCTGGAATTCACTCAGACTCACGTCCATCGAGTCCGTGATGCCATCCAGCCATCTCATCCTCGGTCGTCCCCTTCTCCTCCTGCCCCCAAACCCTCCCAGCATCAGAGTCTTTTCCAATGAGTCAACTCTTCGCATGAGGTGGCCAAAGTATTGGAGTTTCAGTTTCAGCATCATTCCTTCCAAAGAAATCCCAGGGTTTATCTCCTTCAGAATGGACTGGTTGGATCTCCTTGCAGTCCAAGGGACTCTCAAGAGTCTTCTCCAACACCACAGTTCAAAAGCATCAATTCTTCAGTGCTCAGCTTTCTTCACAGTCCAACTCTCACATCCATACATGACCACTGGAAAGACCATAGCCTTAAATAAATGGAAAAACTTAAATAATTAAGACCTGATAAATACAAAGCACAGAAGTTTTGTTTCCTAGGCAGTTTACAATAAAGGTAAAGAAAAAGTTCTGTTTACAGTTACTTATTAAGAGAAGGCCAAATAGCTAAAAAAATTTTTACCCTTTTAAGAAGAGAAAACTGATTCTAATTTTGTAGTAATGTACTTTTGATATTAAAATTATTCTTTTTTATAAAAATTAAAAATCCATTCCAATCTTAGTCAGTTTAACCATATATACAATTCCTTTCTCAAGATTCCTTTTCCACTTACTATATCTATTTAAATCTTACTATAGCTATTTAAATTTTGTCCATTTTTTTCTTTTATTTTGGAATAATCAGTTTACTTTAGGAGAAAGTTACTTTCTTTTCCCTCAATAAAAATGATACTTATCATATAAAATCATTTCAATTACCATAACATGCTCCTTTTCATTCTCTTCCCAGAGATTTCATCTCCTAGCATCCTAATTAAACTTTGTCACAAGTGCATGGATCTTAATCTGTGGCATGTGTGGCTCAGATGGTAAAGCGTCTACCTGTAATGAGGGAGACCCAGGTTCGATCCCTGGGTCAGGAAGACCCGCTGGAGTGAGAAATGGCAATCCACTCCAGTATTCCTGCCTGGAGAATTCTATGGATTGAGGAGCCTGGTAGGCTATAGTCTACGGGGTCGCAAAGAGTTGGACACGACTGAGCGACTTCACTTCACTTCACTTCACCTTTGCAAAACGGCATGCCAAGGTCTCCAATTTATTATCCTTCTTTCCCACCTTCTCTGCCTGCCCTGAAGCTAGCAGAGTGGTAGCAGACAACACATATCCTTCTCTAATCTCAGCTCTTCTTCCTCACAGTAAAATTTTTTTAAATGTTCCATAACACATGTTTATTAATTGATCCAAATACCTTTTGTCACTGCAAAATATTAAAAAACCAGAGGAGATAAACTTATGTTTAGCAATCAATGTCTCATTAATGTACATTATCTTATTTGGAAATGAGCTAGATATTCAATAAACATCCATTATTTACTTTAACTTAGTAGAAACTGTGATCATGTATTTAAAATACTTATTTTTTAATAATTATGCTTGGAAGTAGACATTAAACAACTAACCATCATCTTAAGCCATTTTTCTTGCTGAGAAATTTTATAGAAATTGGTTGAGTTTATTTGATTTTCAGTAAGCTTAGACAGAATAAAAGTATTATACTAAATGTTGATACCTCTAAAGATATCTGAATTAATTAAACCAACAAACTTAAACTAGATTTATTTATCAAAGATTATCTTAGATTATGTGAATTTGAAAAATGTTTGGGTTAGTTTCTATGTTTATGAGTATCGTATTTATACAAATGCTTAATTTTCTTTAAGTCAATTAAATAGAGCACACTATAATTTTGGCAAGGAAACTTCTCTAGAGGTCTGTATGTTAAAATACTCTTTTTTGCTTTTCTTTCCTTTTAGTCTCTGTGGACAATATTTTGGTTATCTCCCAGGTGTTTACATTTCAAAGACATAATAAGATTCAAAACTCTGAAGGACAGAGAAAGAATGAAAGGGTATTCTTTTTTGGAGGGTGGGGAATTTGGGGGATATATTTGTCTATTACGAGAAAAAGTGGAAGTGTTAGTCACTCAGTCAGTCATGTCCTACTCTTTGTGACCTCTATGGACTATAGCCCACCAGGCTCTTCTGTTCATAGAATTCTCCAGGCAAGAATACTGGAGCGGGTAGCCATCCCTTACTCCAAGGAATTTTCCCAACCCAGTGACTGAACCCAGGTCTCCTGCATTGCAGGCAGATTCTTTACCCTCTGAGCAACCAGGGAAGCCCATATGATCAGAAGTCTAGAGTAATTATCATTTACATTTTTTCCTTCTCTTTCTTAAGTGCAAGACAATTTTATTTCCAATGCCAATATTTTACAGTAACTGCAAATGTCTGAAGGAAAATTGGAAAAGATCTGAGTGGATTTTGAAGTTCAAATCAATAGTTTTTTCTTTTATTTCCTTTTGTGTGTGTGTCTGTGTGTTAAAGGCAACTTTGGTGAGAGTTTAGCACTAGAGAATTAGGGGAGTTCAGATAGAAAAGGAACTTAGGGAAAACCTCAGTTGGTGCTGTCAACAAAGAAGCTTCAGATGATTTTTGTTGTACATCTCCTTTTAGTTGTTTATTTGCTTCAGTTAATTTAGAGATACTATTTTGTAAAGTGGTCAATTTTAGAAAGCTGAATATGTTTGGAAGCCTCTAGGTACCAGTTAAAATAGTTCTCTTGCTCCAGTCTTTTAATTTATTCTAGAGAAAAATGAATTTGGAGAGACTGTGACATAAAATTGGCTTGGGTCCCTGAAGGAGAGCTACCCTTAGAACATTTAGATGACTGCAATCCCATTTCTCATAGGTTTTCTTGAGAGCAAAAGAAAAATCTCTAGATAGCCTAATGGTGTTTAAGTATTCAACTGTGCCCTAATATCATCCTCTTCCTCCTCATCATTATTGTTTTGCTGTCAAGAATTCCAAAGGAATTATATTATAATTCTAGTGTGTTATCGAAGAGAAAACAATCAAATATGGACCAAAAAGGATGGAGCCTTTAAATAGGTCCCAAATAAAGTCGAAGAGTTCAGCCAAAAGGGTGGAGCTCAAAATCTGGGACTTACCTCTGAACTTCAGGGTTGGTAGGAAAACAGTGAGCTCAGTGGGCTCTGTAAATACAAACACCTGTTTGTTCACTGGCCTGGGAGTTGTTGAAGGTCTTTGAATCCCACTTCTGACACCATAAATGTTGACTTAAATAAAGAGGTAAACTGAGGCAAGCTAAAAAAGATGAGTTTTTTAAGTGGGGAGAAAGCATGGGACTTGCAATGTGGGACCCAAGAAAACTGTAGCAAGGTACAGTTCATTTCAGTCACTCAGTCGTGTCTGACTCTTTGCAACCCCATGAATCGCAGTGTGCCAGGCCTCCCTGTCCATCACCAACTCCTGGAGTTCACTCAGACTCACGTCCATCGAGTCTGTGATGCCATCCAGCCATCTCATCCTCGGTCGTCCCCTTCTCCTCCTGCCCCCAATCCCTCCCAGCATCAGAGTCTTTTAAAATGAGTCAACTCTTCACATGATGTGGCCAAAGTACTGGAGTTTCAGCTTTAGCATCATTCTTTCCAAAGAAATCCCAGGCTTTATCTCCTTTAGAATGGACTGGTTGGATCTCCTTGCAGTCCAAGGGACTCTCAAGAGTCTTCTCCAACACCACAGTTCAAAAGCATCAATTCTTCAGTGCTCAGCCTTCTTCACAGTCCAAATCTCACATCCATACATGACCACAGGAAAAACCATAGCCTTGACTAGACAGACCTTAGTCAGCAAAGTAATGTCTCTGCTTTTGAATATACTATCTAGGTTGGTCATAACTTTTCTTCCAAGGAGTAAGCATCTTTTAATTTCATGGCTGCAGTCACCATCTGCAGTGATTTTGGAGCCCCAAAAAATAAAGTCTGACACTATTTCCACTGTTTCCCCATCTATTTCACATGAAATGATGGGACCAGATGCCATGATCTTCGTTTTCTGAATGTTGAGCTTTAAGCCAACTTTTTCGCTCTCCTCTTTCACTTTCATCAAGAGGCTTTTTAGCTCCTCTTCACTTTCTCCCATAAGGGGGGTGTCATCTGCATATCTGAGGTTATTGAGATTTCTCCCAGCAATCTTGATTCCAGCTTGTGTTTCTTCCAATCCAGCGTTTCTCATGATATACTCTGCAGAGAGTCCATTGAGAGTTTGGAATAATTTGTATTTATGGGCAGGGAATTTGAAGGGACAAGAGTCCAGTAGAGCCAGTTAAAATGAAGAGAAACCAAGACCAGCCTTGAAAACTTTCTGAGCAGACAACATCAATCTAGTAACACAAAGTTCAGTTCAGCCCACTTTCAGATCAACCGAGTCTGACTCAGTCATCTTCCACTCATACTTCTGGCAAAACTTCCCAAGGTTGATATGAGACAACCTCTAATTAACCTCCTATCACCTGAGAAAATCCTGACACTGTTTTCTATTAATCAGGTTTTTTTTTAATAAGTCAGTCTTTCAGTCCTTAAAGTTTGTCTTCCTGAGGACACACTCATGAAAGTCTCCATTTTGTAACCTCTAGCAAGGAAAGAAAACAAAGCTCTTTTAAGTAAATAATGCAAAGAAACAGGAAAACAATGGAATGGGAAAGACTAAAGATCTCTTCAAGGAAACTGGAGATACCAAGGGAACATTTCATGCAAAGATGGGCACCATAAACACAGAAATGGCAAGCACCTAACAGAAGCAAAAGAGAATAAGAAGAGGTGGCAAAAATATACAAAAGAACTATACAAAAAAGGTATTAATAACCCAGATAACCAGAATGGTGTAGTCACTCAGTGAGAGCCAGACACCCTGGAATAGGAAGTCAAGTTGAAATAGGAAGTGAAGTGGGCCTTAGGAAACATTGCTATGAGCAAAGCTTGTGGAGGTGATGAAATTCCAGCTGAGCTATTTTAAATCCTAAAAGATGATGCTGTTAAAATGTTGCACTCAGTATGTCACCAAATTTGGAAAACTCAGCAGTGGCCACAGGACTGGAAAAGGTCAGTTTTCATTCCATTCCCAAAGAAAGGCAGTGCTAAAGAATGTTCAAACTACTGTGCAATTGTGCTCATTTCACATGCTAGCAAGGTAATGTTCAAAATCCTTCAAGCTAAGTTTCAACAGTATGTGAACTGAGAACTTCCAGATGTAAAAGCTGGATTTAGAAAAGGCAGAGGGACAACAGATCAAGTTGCCAACATCCACTGGATCATAGAAAAAGCAAGGAAATTCCAGAAAAACATCTACTTCTAATTTATTGACTATGCTAAAGCCTTTGACTGTGTGTATCACAATGAACTGTGGAAAATTCTTCAGGAGATGGGAATATCAGACCACCTTATCTATCTCTTTGAAAACCTATATGCAGGACAAGAAACAACAGTTAGAATGGGACATGGAACAGACTGGTTCCAAATTGGGAAAGGAGTACATCAAGACTGTATATTGTCACCCTGCTTATTTAACTTATATGCAGAGTACAACATGCAAAATGCCAGGCTGGATGAATCACAGGCTGGATGATATTGGGAGAAATATCACTAACCTCAGAAATACAGATGACACCACCCTTATGGCAGAAAATGAAGAAGAACTAAAGAGCCTCTTGATGAGAGTGAAACAGGATAGTGAAAAAGCTGGCTTAACACTCAAATTCTAAGATCATGGCATCCAGTCCCATCATTTCATGCAACTAGATGGGGAAAATTGGAAACAGTGACTGATTTTGTTTTCATGGGCTCCTAAATCACCAAGGACAGTGACTGCCACCATGAAATTAAAAGACATTTTCTTCTTGGAAGAAAATCTGTGACAAACCTGGACAGCATATTAAAAAACAAAGACATCTCTTAGTTGATAAGGTCTGCATAATCAAAGCTATGGCTTTTGTAGTAGTCATGTGCAGATGTGAGGGTTGAACCATAAAGAAGGCTGAGCGGGAGAGAATTCATGCTTTCAAATTGTGGTGCTGGAGAAGATTCCTGAGAGTCCCTTGGACAGCAGGGGGATCAAACCAGTCAATCCTAAAGGAAATCAACCCTGAATATACTTTTGAAGGACTGGGGCTGAAGCTGAAGCTCCAATAATTTGGCCACCTGATGCAAAGAGCTTACTCATTGGAAAAGACCCTGATGCTGGGAAAGACTGAGGGCAGGACGAGCAGGAGGTGACAGAAGGTGACATGGTTGGATGACATCATCAACATGATGGACAAAAGTTTGAGCAAACTCTGGGAAATGGTGAAGGTCAGGGAAGCCTGTCATGCTGCAGTCGATGGGGTCACAAAGAGTTGGACACCACTTAGGGACTAAATACCAAGTTCTATTTTAGATTGAAATTTTTTCACACTGCTTGTCTTTGAATATAGTTCCAGGAACTACCACTGTTAGTCATTTCAATTGTGTATCTATGGAGTCATGCAGATACCTTTATTACAGTGCATTTTTTAAAGAGAAAAAAAGTGACTTAATGAAATTATAATAGAGAAAATAATGGAGGATGTAAAAATGCATATAATCATTTAGTTTTCACTTGATATTACTACTAAAATAAACTTCCTCTCTAATTACCCCTCCACATGCATTCATAAGCGAAAAGGCAGTGGCAACCCACTCCAGTACTCTTGCCTGGGAAATCCCATGGACGGAGGAGCCTGGTAGGCTGCAGTCCATGGGGTCGTGAAGAGTCAGACGGGACTGAGTGACTTCACTTTCACTTTTCACTTTCATGCACTGGAAAAGGAAATGGCAACCCACTCCAGTGTTCTTGCCTGGAGAATTCCAGGGATGGGAGCCTGGTGGGCTGCCGTCTATAGGGTGGCACAGAGTCATACATGACTGATGTGACTTAGCAGAGCAGCATGCATTCATAAAATTCTTATATAGAGAAGGTATGTTTTTCTCCTTTTTTCCATACCCTACCTATATAGCATCAAAACAACATGAACTGCTTTGGGGAGTAATGTTTGTGTCTAAGTAATCCTGTTGTCTTTCCATCTGAGCTCCACTTTTAAAGCTGCTTAGTTGTGTATGAAATTTGCTTATAAGTCAGGTTTTATGAATCAAGAAAACTCTGTATGGTCTTGCTAGTGCAGCATGTGCTGCTAATTTCTTTTTACACTACCACTCTCTGAGACACATGCACACACTTGTGGGTTTAAGCTCATACCCTATTAGCTTTTTATCTTTAATAGGGCCCTTGGCATTTTTGAGTCTTAGACTAATTTGTTTTATTCTACCTCCCTTCTGTTGTAGTCAAGAAAGCGAGATGCCTTAAACTTAAGGGCCCTGTGATCATCCTGCATGAAGGGCACTATATAAATCCTGTATTCTGATTGATGAGATACTCTCCTTTCTCATCTGTTCTCCCAGCCAATGAAATTTAAAGAAGAATGAAGTTCAATTGGCCATACACAAGATATTTTGATTGTGCCTTTATCCTCACCAGTTCATTAAACTCGTAGATCTTATATTCTTCATAAAAATATTTACAACCAAAGAGGAAGTAGTTCATTCATCAAGGGGGTCTTGTCAAGGTGGTACATTGTATATTTTGCATAGCATTGTCACATAACCAAACATTAAGAATCTGTTTAAATTAATTCCTCACTCAGTCATGTCTGACTCTTTGCAACCCCATATACCATAACTTGCTAGGCTCCTCTGTCCATCAAATTCTCCAACCAAGAATACTAGAGTGGGTAGCCATTCCCTTCTCCAAGGGATCTCCTCAACCCAGGAATCAAACCCAGGTCTTCTACATTGCAGACAGATTCTTTACCAACTGATGCACCAGGGAAACCCCAAATTAATCCATACCTCAAGATCCTTACATCAGCACTAAAGAAAGAAGGGGCTACTACACCAATTGCCTTGAAACTTTAGACATGACTAAATTGTGTTTTTTAAAAATACAATGTGAGTTGCAGTTGCATTTTGTTAACAGGAGTCAATAGTATTTAATAATCTCCCCACTCATGAAGTGTTATCTAGAAATTCTGCCACAGTTCTCTATGTCATCATTTAGTGCCTTGTAAAAGCTAATTTAGTGACTAGCATAAGGAAAAGTCATGATTTAATCATGAAAATAGATTAACAGTACAATTAAAATAGTACTAGACATGCCTACATTTCTGTTAATGTTGAGCTCAATGAATTGGGCTTGGTAAAAAAAAAAATCATTATACAAATGGATTACAACATGAGAATGCAATTGTGTACATATTAAAATTTTACTTTTAAAGCACTTATAATTTATCACTTACATATTAATAACAGATTTAATAATATAATTCAGATGATATAAGTTAAAATTTGTAATAGCATGCAACATTTATTATTATTGGAATTGGTTATTATATTACTAAAATTCAGTTTCCTCTAAGTAACAGAAAGTTTTTTCCATCTGCATGTACTTTTTATGTATACTTGTTAGTATTTTTATGAAGAAATATGCTTTATTATAATAGCTTAGTAAGAGCTTCCCAGGTGGTGCTAGTGGTAAAGCACCCACCTACCAATGCAGGAGACATAAGAGACTCGAGTTCAATCCCTGGGTTGGGAAGATCTCCTGGAGGAGACATGGCAACCCACTCCTGATTTCTTCTCTGGAGAATCCCATGGACAGAGGAGCCTGGTGGGCTGCAGGCCACAGGTTGCCAAGAGTTAGACACTATTAGGTAAAGATGACCAGGACCCCAAAAAGAGTATCTAACAGGCTTTTTAATGGTGAAGCGCTCCCCGGCGGGGTTCCCGGACCCGAACAGGCCAGTCGAGGAAGTCCGCGCCCAGACCGTGTTAGAAGCGGCTTATATAAGTTTGTTGCGAGGGATGGTCAGGTAAATGGGTGGGGGTTCAGATAGGTTGCCAGGCCGAGGTGTCATGGGCTGATAGGTCCTTTTACGTGGCTGGGGTGGGGCGGCTGTAGCTGGCGAAGTGTGCTGTCACTGGTCCCTGGGATCTGGGCGGCTTCTTCCATTAGGGACTTCCCCCGCTGGTGGGGGAGAGAAGGGGAGGCCCATCATGGCCCCCGGGGTCTGACCTTACAGACACGACTTAAATGATTTAGTACACATGTGCACAATAGCTTACTAACAGTGTTCTTTAAAATCCACAACTAAACATTGAACAGTATGAAAAGGCAAAATGTTAGGATACTGAAAGAGGAACTCCCCAGGTCAGTAGGTGCCCAATATGCTACTGGAGATCAGTGGAGAAATAACTCCAGAAAGAATGAAGGGATGGAGCCAAAGCAAAAACAATACCCAGCTGTGGATGTGACTGGTGATAGAAGCAAGGTCTGATGCTATACACAGCAATATTGCATAGGAACCTGGGATGTTAGGTCCATGAATCAAGACAAAATGGAAGTGGTCAAAAGGAGATGGCAAGAGTGAACGTTGACATTCTAGGAATCAGAGAACTCAAATGGACTGAAATGGGTGAATTTAACTCAGATGACCATTATATCTATTACTTCTAAGAAACCCTTAGAAGAAATCGAGTAGCCATCATGGTCGACAAAAGAGTCTGAAATGCAGTACTTGGATGCAATCTCAAAAACAACAGAATGATCTCTGCTCATTTCCAAGACAAACTGTTCAATATCATGGTAATCCAGGCTTATGCCTCAACCAGTAACGCTGAAGCTGAAGTTGAACAGTTCTATGAAGACCTACAGGACCTTTAGATCTAACACCCAGAAAAGATGTCCTTTCATTATAGGGGACTGGAATGCAAAAGTAGGAAGTCAAGAAACACCTGGAGTAACAGGAAAATTTGGCCTTGGAGTACAGAATGAAATAGGGCAAAGGCTAATAGAGTTTTGCCAAGAGAACGCACTGGTCATAGCAAACACCCTCTTCCAACAACACAAGAGAAGACTCTACACATGGACATCACCAGATGGTCAACACTGAAATCATATTGATTATATTCTTTGCAGCCAAAGATGGAGAAGCTCTATACAATCAGCAGAAACAAGACTGGGAGCTGACTGTGGCTCAGATCATGAACTCCTTATTGCCAAATTCAGACTTAAATTGAAGAAAGTAGGGAAAACCACTAGACCATTCAGGTATGATCTAAATCAAATCCCTTATGATTATACAGTGGAAGTGAGAAATAGATTTAAGGGACTAGACCTGATAGATAGAGTGCCTGATGAACTATGGAATGAGGTTCATGACATTGTACAGGAGACAGGGATCAAGACCATCCCCATGCAAAAGAAATGCAAGAAAGCAAAATGGCTGTCTGGGGAGGCGTTACAAATAGCTGTGAAAGAAGAGAAGTGAGAAGCAAAGGAGAAAAGGAAAGATATAAGCATCTGAATGCAGAGTTCCAAAGAATAGCAAGGGGAGATAAGAAAGCCTTTCTAAGTGATCAATGCAAAGAAATAGAGGAAAACAACAGAATGGGAAAGACTAGAGATCTCTTCAAGAAAATTAGAGATACCAAGGGAACATTTCATGCAAAGCTGGACTCAAAAAAGGACAGAAATGGTATGGACCTAACAGAAGCAGAAGATATTAAGAAGAGGTGGCAAGAATGCACAGAAGAACTGTACAAAAAAGATCTTCATGACCTGGATAATCACAATGGTGTGATCACTCATCTAGAGCCAGACATCCTGGAATGTGAAGTCAAGTGGGCCTTAGAAAGCATCACTACGAACAAAGCTAATGGAGGTGATGGAATCCCAGTTGAGCTATTTCAAATCCTGAAAGATGATGCTGTGAAAGTGCTGCACTCAATATGCCAGCAAATTTGGAAAACTCAGCAGTGGCCACAGGACTGGAAAAGGTCAGGTTTCATTTCAATACCAAAGAAAGGCAATGCCAAAGAATACTCGAACTACCACACAATTGCACTCATTTCACATGCTAGTAAAGTAATGCTCAAAATTCTCCAAGCCAGGCTTCAGCAATACGTGAACCGTGAACTTCCTGATGTTCAAGCTGGTTTTAGAAAAGTCAGAAGAACCAGAGATCAAATTGCCAACATCCGCTGGATGATGGAAAAAGCAAGAGAGTTCCAGAAAAACATCTATTTCTGCTTTATTGACTATGCCAAAGCTTTTGACTGTGTGGATCACAATAAACTGTTGGAAATTCTGAAAGAGATGGGAATACCAGACCACCTGACCTGCCTCTTGAGAAACTTATATGCAGGTCAGGAAGCAACAGATAGAACTGGACATGGAACAACAGACTGATTCCAAATAGGGAAAGGAGTACATCAAGGCTGTATATTGTCACCCTGCTTATTTAACTTATATGCAGAGCTTCATGAGAAACGCTGGGCTGGATGAAGCACAAGCTGGAATCAAGATTGCTGGGAGAAATATCAAAAACCTCAGGCATGTAGATGACACCACCCTTATGGCATAAAGTGAAGAAGAACTAAAGAGCCTGTTGATGAACGTGAAAGAAAAAAGTGAAAAACTTGGCTTAAAGCTCAACATTCAGAAAATGAAGATCATGGCATCTGGTCCCATCACTTCATGGGAAATAGCTGGGGAAACAGTGGAAACAGTGTCAGACTTTATTTTGGGGGGCTCCAAAATCACTGCAGATGGTGATTACAGCCATGAAATTAAAAGACACTTACTCCTTGGAAGGAAAGTTATGACCAACCTAGACAGCATATTCAAAAGCAGAGATATTACTTTGCCAACTATGGTCCGTCTAGTCAAGGCTATGGTTTTTGCAGTGGTCATGTACGGATGTGAAATTTGGACTGTGAAGAAAGCTTAGTGCTGAGGAATTGATATTTTTGAACTATGTTGTTGGAGAAGACTCTTGAGAGTCCCTTGGACTACAAGGAGATCCAACCAGTCCATCCTAAAGGAAATCAGTCCTGATTATTCATTTGGAGTACTGATGCTGAAGCTGAAACTCCAGTACTTTGGCCATGTCATGTAAAGAGTTGATTCATTGGAAAAGACCCTAATGCTGGGAGGGACTGGGGCAGGAGGAGAAGGGGACGACAGTGGATGAGATGGCTGGATGGCATCACCAACTCTGTGGACCTGAGTTTGGGTGACCTCCAGGAGTTGGTGATGGACAGAGAGGCCTGGCGTGCTGCAATTCATGGGGTCCCAAAGAGTAGGACATGAATGAGCAACTGAACTGAACTGAAACATTGAAAACATCAATTTCACACAACAGCCATTTTGATTTTAAAGTGTGTATGGTTTGGGTATGAGAATCCCAGATCAAAGCTTATGAATTCATTTTGAAAGCATTTGAGCTTCTGTCATTACAATATTCTCTTTTAAAATCTACCACTGACTTTCATCACTCTTTGCCTCATATCCCACATTTTTGGCTATTGGGTTTTCCATTCTGTTTCCTCTTTTTCTCCTTTATTCAAGCCATCAATAATTTTATCTGGCCTAGTTTTTCAAATAAAATATGAGGTTACAAGTTAAATATACCAACTCATTCCTTTACTATCTTCACAAGCACTAATTAGGCGTTCCATGCATGCCACTCTATTAGATATTATAAAATATATATTTCAATAAAGGGATTATTGGTTGCAAGGAGTTCAGCATGTTAGTATTACTTTTTTTTCTCAACAATTGCTGAGAACCTGCAGCTCTCAAATAATCTGGCATTGCAACAAGTAGGGCCTTTAAAATTATCTCCCCTTCTCTGTGAGCTGATTCAGACACTTACTAAAGAGTAAAGCAACTCAAGAATGAAGATATATTTATCTCTGTGTCTACCATCTCTTGCAGGACCACCAAGAGGGCAGATTAAGTTCTCTGCTGAAAAAATGTTAAACTTTTTTTATTGAGGTTTTAGAGGATCTCACACCTGTTCAAATGGATCTGTGTTGTCCAGACTAGATTTACTATGATTTCTGAGCTATAACAAAGAAATTAGAGATAAAGTCAATGAGATTTTGTGAACTTACTTGTGAAAGTTTGGCCGACTATCAAGATCAGGCCTCCTGGACAGCTGGTTTCTAGGTGTCAGAAACCCTCTAGAATCTAGACTCAACTTTGAAAGTTCAGAAATGCACAATTATTTAAACACTCAAGAGATTATGAGACTCCGAGAACTGAGCTGCACAAATCAACTTTCACAAAGCTATTAAACCAAAAATAAAATGTCTAGATTTGTTTAATCTTCTTGGAGGACATAGTAGAATAAGAATTCTTTTTTTAAATCATGAGTTTAAATCTCAACAGGAATTCACAAACTTAAAAATTCCTAACTACTCTGATTTTGGTATTCTTTTTAAAATGGATTATACATATAAACTTAATAATACACATAAACATATGTACATATAAACCCCTCTAGGATTGTATGAGGATAGTATACACACACACATACATACATACACATGTATGGGCTTCCTTAGTGGCTCAGATGCTAAAGAACCTGCCTGCAATGCAGGAGACGTGGGTTTGATCCCCTCATCCAGAAGATCCCTTGGAGGAGGGAATGGTACCCCACTTCAGTATTCTTGCCTGGAGAATTTCAGGGACAGAAGAGCCTAGTGGGCTATAGTCCATGGGGTCACAAAGAGTCAAACATGACTGAGCAACTAACAGTTTCACTTTCGTAGATATATATGTATGTATATATGTGAGGTGAAAGTCACTCAGTCGTGTCTGACTCTTTGTGACCCCATGAACTATAAAATCCATGAAATTCTCCAGGCCAGAATACTGGAGTAGGTAGCCTTTCCCTTCTCCAGAGGATCTTCCCAACCCAGGGATCGAACCCAGGTCTCCCACATCGCAGGCAGATTCAATGTACATATATGTTACTATATTTATGTTATGTACTATTATGTATTAAATATATGATACACAAATGTATGCTCTTTGTATATACAGAGTATATAAAGTATACTATCCTCACCCTACATCAGAGATATTAAGTTTAAATACATATGTGTGTTTTAAAAAGAGTAACAAATACACGAAATAAACATATATTTGTATATCATACATTTAATACATATAATATATATTTTAATATAAACAAATATAATTCCCGATGGTAAAGTAACTTAAGATTTGCTATGGTTTTCTGCTATATGTCAGGTTCTATTCCATGAGGTAGAGATACAGCAGTATACAAAGCAGAAAAGGACCTTTCTTACTTTTCTGGAGCAAATGATAGAGGGAGACAGAAAATAAATGGTTACATCAATTAACAAGATGATTTCAGGTTGTGCTAAGTATTGCAGAGACAATAAAACATTGTAATGTGATAAGAGAAAATCAGATGGGGAAAACACTATTTCAAACTGGAAGGTCAGAAAAGACAACTTAGAAGATACGACATTAGAGACCTAGATATTATAGAGAACTTGGACATATGAGCAATGGGGCACAGACTGTTATTGAGAGAGAAGACAGCAAGTGCATCTTTCACACTCTGACATGAGTGAAGTGTGTTTGAAAAGAGGAGAGGCCAGTGTGACTAGAGTCTAGTAAATGAAGGGGCAAAACATGCAGGACACAGTCTTGGAAGGACTTCCTAGGTGGCTCAGTGGTAAATAATCTGCCTGCAATGCAGGAGACACAGGAGATGTGGGTTTGATCCCTCGGTCAAGAAGATTCCCAGGAATGGCAACCCCTTGCAGGATTCTTGGCTAGAAAATTCCATGGACAGAGGAGTCTGGCAGGCTACAGTCTGTGGGATCGTAGAGAGTTGGACATGACTAAGCAACTAAGCACAAACAAGCACATAGTCTTAAAATCTCACTGGGGCTAGGGTCCAAAGTCCTGGGTTTTCATAACTTAATGTGAAGGCAGTGAAGAGTTAAACAGAGAAGAGATGCTGCTGCTGCTGCTGCTGCTGCTGCTGCTAAGTTGCTTCGGTTGTGTCTGACTCTGTGCGAGCCCATAGACAGCAGCCCACCAGGCTTCCCCATCCCTGGGATTGTCCAGGCAAGAACACTGGAGTGGGTTGCCGTTTCCTTCTCCAATGCATGAAAGTGAAAAGTGAAAGTGAAGTCGTTCAGTCGTGTCCGACTCTAGTGACCCCATGGACTGCAGCCTACCAGGCTCCTCCATCCATGGGATTTTCCAGATGCTATCTGTTAAATATCCCACAAAAGAATTGGAGGGATGCAGAAGGGAAGAAGGAATCAATTCTGAAGTCAATTCAACAGCCTCACTGACTTGGACTAGGCAATTATTTGAGTTGAGGGAAATAGATTAAAAGTATGCTTTGGAATTAGATTAACAGACAGTACCTGTATAAGACAGGGAGGAAAAAAAATTGAAGATACTCCATAGTTTATGACTTGATCACCTGAACAAATGAGGACTCCATTTGCTGAGAAGGAGAAGACTGAAGAATAAAAAGTTTATCAGTCACATTTACTTTGAGATATGTATTACCCATCTAAGCAGGAATGATAAATAGACAAAGGGATATATAAAGCTTTAATTCAGGGCTAAAGTATCATCAGACTATAGATGATATTTAATACCACGGGTCTGAATGAGATCACCTGGAAAGACCCTGATGCTGGGAAAGATTGAAGGCAGGAGGAGAAGGGGACGACAGAGGATGAGATGATTGGAAGGCATCACCAACTCAATGGACATGAGTTTGAGTAAGCTCTGGGAGTTGGTGATGGACAGGGAGGCCTGGTGCACTGCGGGTCGTGGGATCGCAAAGAGTGGGACACAACTGAGTGACTGAACTGAACTTATATTTAAAAAAAAGAAAGAGTGCCAAGTGTCAAGCCTCAGGGAATCCTGATGTTTAGAGAGTAAGAAATACAAGAAGCAGCAAAGGAAAAGAAAATTAGACAGTGAGTTGGAAAGAAACCTGGAGAGGACTGCATCATAGTATTAGAACAGAGAAGGCCTCAGAGGGAGGAAGCTGAATATGGATGAGAACCCAAGTGAGGTTAAGACTTAATTGATTCAGCAAGATGGAGTTCATTGGTAACTAGAACAAGAGAACTGTCATTGGTATGGTGAGGAGAGAAATCTACTTGGAATTATTTTTCCCATTTCTAGAATATTTCTGTTTAAAGAACCAGAATTGAGCAAGTAAATGTCCAGAACTCCCTTCCCCTTACAAACCCAGAGAAAAATTCTCAGTATCAACCGATCAATCTGTCATCCAAAGCAGTGTTCATTCACACCAAAAGTGTCACGTAATTGTTAGGCCGAGTTGTCTTTTATAATATTTCAGTCATGTCTTTCTGACATGGTCACCTGGATAAGTTATGACTGATACCCCAGAACATTAACAACTGGAAATGGGGATTTCTTTATTCTCATCAGCAATGTATTGAAGATGAGTTACTTCTGCAGATGGTCAAGTGTATTCATTTGATGTTGATTCTTACTTGCCTCTATTTCAGATGCGGACATTAACTGAATGAATTCCCAAATACTGATGCGCTCTCTATTCATAGCATGCAGCTGAAACTACAGAATTCTTGACTTTGGGGGGCCCTATTCCAGACAGAAAAGACATTGAGTCTTTTTGACACTTGCTTGGTATCACCTCTATTCCTGTCACCTTTCTCTCATGCTGTCTTTATATACAAAACCACGACCATAAGTCACCTCCCTCTCTGCAGCCCACATGTTCCTCAAAGCTGTTCCAGTGAGCTGTGCATTCTTTTTGTGCCAAGTTTTCTGTCCCTTCCCGCACTCCTGACATACTTCCTTTCTTCAGGATATATTTTTAAGACATTAGAGGGAACAATAAATACTAGGTGTTATGAAGTAAGTCTTTGGCCTTTGATAAAGATAACTTCAGGTTAAATTCTCCAGAAATAGTGACTCTTTTCTTTTACAAAGGAACTTCAAAGAATATTCACTTTTTTAATTGACCAATTTGTGCTTCTAACTGCTGCATCCATTAAATTTAAAATACAGCCAGTTATCAGAAATTCAGATTTAAATATTCTTTATACAATAAATTTTCAAATTCTGCCAATTTCTCATAAAAGGAAACTAAGAGCAAGCAAGTTGATAGGTTTAAATGTTACACTAAAGAAACCTTCAGATTACAAACATCATATTATAAGAATCAGGGACTGTAGTTTTATTTCAATAATATTTTTAAGTAATTCAAATGTATACACAGTTTCACTCAAAGTCAGACATATTTAAAAAATTTACTTGGAAATACTGTATAGGAGACAATAAAAATATTTAAAACCAGCAATGCACATTTATGCTTAGAACATAAATTTGCAATACCATTCTACACTCAATAATAGAATGTTGTTTCAAATTTATGTTCTAAGTATAAATATGCTTTGTTGGCTTTAAATATTTTTATTCTTTATGTTCAAGACTGTAGCCTACCAGGCTCCTCCGTCCATGGGATTTTCCAGGCAAGAGTACTGGAGTGGGTTGTCATTTCCTTCTCCAGAGGATCTTCCCGACCCAGGGATCGAACCCAGGTCTCCTGCATTGTAGGCAGACGCTTTAACCTCCTAGCCACCAGGGAAGCCCTATGTTCAATAGAGTGTTCAATAATGGGGCTTCCCTGGTGGCTCAGAGGTAAAGAATCCACCTGCCAATGGAGGAGACATGGGTTCAGTCCCTGCATTGGGAAAAGCCCCTGGAGAAGGAAATGGCAACCCTCTCCAGTATTCTTGCCTGGGAAATCCCATGGACAGAGAAGGCTGGCAGGCTACAGTCCATGGCGTCGTGAAACAGCTGAGCATGACTTAGTGGCTAAACAACAACAACATACTCAATGATAGTAGATGGTGTTCAAGCTGTTTTGCAGGTATCTGGTGGCAAAACATGAGTTATGAGTAAGAAAACTAATTTATCCAAATTAATAATTTTGTTTTTAATAATAAACTAGAGAGGGAACTGGTATATAACCTAAGTTATCCTACATTGAAAGCCCCTTGAGGGCAGAGTCAGTTTCTGTCTACATCATGCTATATATACATTTCCTGACTGAACAGCATGTCTTTATAAACTCTTAATAAATTCAAAAGTACAGTGATGCTGTGTGAGTAGTACACTGAGTCAAAATTAAGCAGGTCAGAGCATCCTCTATAAAGTTTTGCTACAAGGCTTTTTCTGTATCCTCTGTTTATCTCCCCTAAACATCAGTTGCAGTGCCCTGCTCACTGTAGAGGTGAGCAAATAAATCTTGAATACCTGAATACAGAATGTATTTAAGGAAGTCTTTGCAGTATTCTATAAGTCATAGGGTATCTCTCTTGCTTAGTTAAATTGGCCAACCATTTAATTTTGCATGTGTTTTAATAAATTAGGTCACACCAAGAGGTGATGATTTCTTGCCCAGTGCTCTAAAATGCCAGACATTAGGAACTCAGTAGCTGAGATCCTGAGGTTGTTTTTGCTGGGTCTATTCATACTTCTGTTTCTGTTTCCTCATTGATTAAATAAAGGTAAGAATTCTTTCCATATAGATGCTACAAAGTGAACAAAATCCCCAGTAGAAAAGGAAAAAATAGAGTCTATTCTATTGATTCTGTTTTTGTTCATACAAGTGACCTCAAACTGTCCTTTACACCTGGAAGATTTTTCTCAACTTTAGACTAAATTCTTCTCATGGGCTGCTGACACCAGGCCCACAGTGTCAGAAAACTTGTTTTCCTGGGTTTCAGCACAAACCTCTGATTCATGGTGGATAACATAAACTTTATTTCCTTTTTTACCAAGCTCTGCTCTCTTTAACAGAGAAGGCGATGGCACCCCACTCCAGTACTCTTGCCCAGAATATCCCATGGACAGAGGAGCCTGGTGGGCTGCAGTCCACGGGGTCACGAAGAGTCAGACACGACTGAGCAACTTCACTTTCACTTTTCACTTTCATGCATTGGAGAAGGAAATGGCAGCTCACTCCAGTTCTTGCCTGAAGAGTCCCAGGGACAGGGGGCCTTGTAGGCTGCTGTCTATGGGGTCGCACAGAGTCGGACACAACTGAAGTGACTTAGCAGCAGCTCTCTTTAAAATGTGTTCTCACTCAGAAATAGTAGAGGCTAGTGGTTAAGCGCTCAGCCTTTGAACCCCAATTCACATCTTTGTCATTTTTCTGGATGTTTGAACTTTGGTATGTCTCCAGACCTCTTTGAGCCTCATCCTTGAAATGAGTGGAAACTTACATCAACTACAAAGCCTTGGTCTCAGGACTAAATGAGATAATCTATGGATATATTCAGTAACTAATAGCTGTTGGCATTATTTTTTAAAATATGATTTATTTATTTATTTGGCTGCACTGGCTCTTAGTTGTGGCATGCTGGGTCTTCGATCTTCATTGCAGCATGCAGGATCTTTTAGCTGTGGCATGCAAACTCTTAGTTGCTGCATGTGGGATCTAATTCCCTGACCAGAGGTAGAACCTGGGCCCCCAGCATTGGGAGCATGGACACTTAGCTACTGGACCACGAGGGAAGTCCCTTGTTGACATTATTGTATATTTACTTGATGATATAAAATATTCCCTTGAGCAATTTCAGCCACCAGAGTTAAGGAGAAAAGCAACCAGGGAGGTTCCTTTGTTACTACCTGGTTCTCAGAAACTTTTAGTAAGGTTTACCATGGAGAATCTCTGGCCCATGGTTTTAAGGACAGGAAGAGGGTAGCTTTCTATAAGAAGGAAAATAAATGATGGGACATGCAATATTATTTATATGTGGAGTCTAAAAAAATGATACAAATAACCTTATTTACAAAACAGAAACAAATTCACAGACTTAGAAAATAAATTTATGCTTACCAAAGGAAAAGGTTGAAGGGATGGATAAATTGGGAGTTTGAGATGAACATATACACACTACTATATATAAAACAGATCATCAACAAGGACCTACTATATAGCACAGGGAAATCTACTCAATATTCTATAATAACCTAAATGAGGAAAGAATTTGAAAAAGAATAGATATATTTATAACTGAATCACTTTGCTATACACCTTAAACTAGGACAACATTGTTTTTTTTAATTAATTGATTATTGACTCCACTGGGTCTTCATTGTTGCACAAGGGGTTTCTCTCTTTGTGGCAAAAAAGGGCTACTCTCAGGTTGGAGTACATGGGCTTCTCGTTGCAGTGTCTTCTGTCATTGTGGAGCATGGGCTCCAAAGCACACAGGCTTTCTGTAGTTGTGGCATACAGACTTTGTAGCCTCAAGACATGTGGGATCTTCTGGGATCAGGGATGGAACCCACATTCCCTGCTTTGGCAGGTAGTCTTAACCACTGGACCATCAAAGAAACCCTCACATTGTTAATCAGTTGTTCAGTTCAGTTCAATTCAGTCGTTCAATCGTGTCTGTCTCTTTGTGATCCCATGGACTACAGCGTGCCAGGCTTACCTTCTATCACCAACTCCCGGAACTTGCTCAAACTCATGTCTATCGAGTTGGTGATGCCATCCAACCATCTCATCCTCTGTCATCCCCTTCTCCTCTTGCCTTCAATCTTTTCCAGCATCAGAGTCTTTTCCAATGAGTCAGTTCTTCGCATCAGGTGGCCAAAGTATTGGAGCTTCAGCTTCGGCCTCAGTCCTTCCAATAAGTATTTGAGACTGATTTCCTTTAGGAAGGACTGGTTGGATCTCCTTGCAGTCTAAGGGACTCTCAAGAATCTTCTCCAACACCACAGTTCAAAAGCATCAATTCTTTGGCAATCAGCTTTCTTTACAGTCCAACTCTCACATCCATACCTGAGTACTGGAAAAACCATAGCTTGACTAGACAGACCTGCTGTCTAGGTTGTTCATGACTTTTCTTCCAAGAAGCAAATGTCTTAATTTCATGGCTGCAGTCACCATCTTCAATTATACTCCAATATAAAATAAAAATTAAAAAATATATAGATGGTAAGACAAATGCAGCAGTGACTGCGCAGCCACCATTCCTTCTTAGCCTAGTCCTTGATGAGAGCATGGTGATGTACTTAGGGAAGATGCTGTGCAGAGTGAGGTACAAAAGCTCACAAGAGGCTCATGATCTAGTTTCAAGGTAAAGTAGGGAGGAAATGCAAAGTCATAGAGAAGATTCAAAATAAAAGAGGATGAATAACATGTGAAGACCCATCCGCAGGGGCAGAACAAGACTAAAACCGGGCAGTGTGATCTAACCACATTATTGAAAAACTTTGCATGTATAGGAAGCAAACAGGGAAAAAAAAATATATTTTTTTTTCAGTCCTACACTGCTTTCAGACCACATGCTCTAGGCTTTCTCCCCCTCAACTTTTGTTAAAAATTTTGGGCAGCTCCAGTAGTTTTCTGTCCCCATTTAGTCATAAAAGTCCATTTCAACAATTAAAATGGTTCTTCCAGTGAACACTTCCATCTTTTATCCAGGTTAAATGTTTTTCTTCCCTCTGTTCTTGTCCCAGACAAGGAAAACTGCAGTGGGGGACATGGAAGCTTTCTTTCCTTCTCTTTTTCAAAATTTTTTCCTTACCGCTTCTAGTCGCTGTTTGATTGCATTCAAAGTTGTACTACAAAAGAGGTGAAGAGAGATTTTACTGGATGGATAGAATTGTAACTATTTCTTCAGACTGTTAAGTTACTCGACTATATTTTGTACTTAAACAATCTGGGCATTTTTTCTGATGGATTTAAGCCTACACACATACACACACATCATTGTTTACTATGCACTAGGGTGATTCATACATATACTTTGTAAAGTCTTCTGCTTCTATGCAGGGTTGGGCCCATTCTTTTTGGGGGTCTGTGCTGGGTGTTTGTTGCTGAGCGGACTTTGTCTAGAGCAGGAACCAGTCTCTAGCTGCAATGCGCGGGCTTCTCAGTGCGGTGACGTCTCTTGGGGAGCACAGACTCTCTGGCTCACAGGCTTCAGCAGCTGTAGCACCGGACTCGGTAGCTGTGGCTCCCGGGCTCCAGAGCGCAGGCTCAAGGAGTTGCGGTGCATAGGCTTAGTTGCTCTGCTGAATGTGGGATCATCTTGGACCAGGGATCAAACCCATGTTTCCTGCGTTGGCAGGCAGATTCTTTACCACTGAGCCAGGGAAGTGCTTGAGTCCGTTCTTTCCTTAAAATTAATTTTAGTTTTTTTAATCTGATTTTTCTGCACTATGCTACTACTGAAAGTCCTATTCTTTTTAAACTAGGATGTTTCATGGCATTTTCTCTCTTTATGGCCTTTAACTGTGTAACTCTGATTTTCAAGACTGATGAAGCTTTCCCTGAAAGGGTTTAGGTTGAAAAGACTAATATGAAGTAGCTATTCTTAGGTAGGCAACAAAAAAGTACAGTTTTGTATCAGGAACTGTAGTGTGTGCTTTGCCAGTTCAGTCTTGGAGGAGGATTATCTTATTTTGAGAATGGAAATGCCTCACTTTACAGTGGGCATAATTTTTTATTTCCCAGCAAATATTTAGAAATGCAGCTGTTTGCAAATAATCTATTTTTTTCACTAAACATTTTTCTAATTCTTGAAAAAGAATTACTGAGAATTGCCTGAATATATAGTAGTAATCATAGGCCACCCACGCATAGTTTTTACAAGGCCAAATTTGCAAAAGCATGCTATTTCCCAAGGTTATCAAAAGAAAAATAAGTGACCATTTACAGAGCTATAATGATGAAAAATAGAAGTGGTCAGTCATGCAAGATTTCATTACAATAACTACACTTAGTTATGACTCATAATCATTTTACCAAAATATTTAATAAATTTTTCAGTGCTATAAATTAAGATGTAGATAGCTCAGTGGAAAAAAAAAAAATGTAGATGGCTGAAAACAAGCCAGCTCTGCCTTAACTATAACCCTATATGGTATAGGCAGAGTGTTAGCCCTGTACACGGAAATGCCGTGAAGCTCAACAATAAATCTGACAAACATTGCATGTCTTTGTAGATGCCAATTGATGACTGAACATCAAAACAATGAAGCCATTTCATTTGCTGAGGTGCAAATTAGTAGTCAGGAGGCAGATACTAGCAAGGGAGAAGACAATAGAACTGGAGTCCATGATAGAAACTTATATTGTTGCAACCTACTCAAGAGCCTATATTTCAAAAAGGAGGGAAATACTACAGGAAAAAACAGATGACATTCTAGGGATTACATTCCCTTTGATTGCTCTCTATGGAAAGCATTTTGTGAAAAATTCCTGTCTGCATTGCATGAATTGAAACTATGTGACAGCTTTTCATTTTAAATGACCCCAAAGAACTAAATTAAAAAAAAATTTAATGAAAAAGATACAGTGATAATACTGTGCAAGCACTTATACTGAACTTTTCATAATGAATAAGACATATATTAGCTCTGATAATTGCCACAAGAGCGGCTGCCTGTTTTGGAACTAAGTTTTAAAAGTTGTGATACCCCCATGAAGTGTTTCCATTACAAGGATGCAGACAGTAGGAGCGCTTTTGAAGCTTTAGAGGGATGCACTAAAAATTCCACCTGAAACTTAGAAAACTTGTAGTCTAATCTCATTACAACAGAACTGGTTTTTTAGTAAGTTACATAAAGTAAAACATGAAGATATGGAGAAAAGGAAAAATATATCAGACCCATCTAGAAGAAAAAAAAATGACTAACCCTCTATTCCAACAGGAAGAGGCTGAGCGTTACCAGAAAAACAACTATAAAGACACCGTAAATCAAACAGCATAGAGTTTAGAACATCAAAAACTCAGAAATTTTCATCTATTATTAATTATGATAAAAAATTCTATCTCAGAATATTTTACACAGCAACTGTTGCCAAAAAAATCTACATCTTCCTGAGCTGAGGAAGGTTAGAAATAAGAACTAAGGCTCTAAACTTCCAATGAAATTGGATGGCCATTAATAAAATATTTCAATGTCTTTGTACATTTTTCTTTCAATTAAAAAGCCACATTTTAAAAAGAAGGCAATTTATTATTTCAATGGCATTTAAATATTTAATTAAACTACAATTAGAATAGCCACATATAATGTATGAATGTAGTGTTTCTTAAAAAACTATTTTTGCTGCTAAATTATATTTTTCCACCCATATGTAAGTGTACCTATGATAGTAATGCTTCAAAAACTTTAGAAAAAATTAATACTATATGTTTTATCCTGACTTGAAGATGAAAGACTTTATTAACCACTCTATTAACCTTTTTATTAACCTTACATAGGCAATAACAGAGTAGATTTCTTTATGCTACCTCCAATGGTCTTGGGAGAGCTAATTAGTAGATAGACAGCAACACAACTATACTTTACCTCAGTATCCATTCCATAAAAACAGACTTCTATCCACTGAACATCTGTAGTCTAATTAATATCATAACCTCATCTTTCTTGTATATATATTTTTAACTGAGTTTCTCTAGTGATGGAATGATGTGGGAATATGGATCAGGGCTAATCTCAAAAATCCAGGAAGATCCTTCAACCTTTGCTTTGGTTACAAGCAAAGTTGATTTTTTTTTCCCCATTGATTTGTTTATTCATCTTTAAAAAGACAGATTAGCACTGCTATATTTCAGGCTATATGTCAGTAATGACACAAAGTTTAAGGAGTTGAAGATTTTTCTTAAACTTTTGCGGCATTTAAAAAAGAATTTATTAATTTTTTAAAATTAATCTTTAAAATCGTAAGTTAGTATAGTTAATCCTACTTTTCCAAGGAAGAAAGGATAAAGTCGTGGGATCCAGGGAACAACAGTAATTTTCACAACTGAATTTAGCTCTAAATATGCCTCTTGTTTGTTGCGTCTGATGACCCTTCATGGAACCAAACAATGAACCCTGGGAAACAAAAGCAATGTGTCTAGGGATTAGCAAAGCAAAGGAATGGATGGGATCCTTTAATGACTGGCCTAAATGTGTAGATCTCCAAAGGGACATCTCCATATGCATCTCCCAGAAATACTTGAAACCTGACAGGTCCAGTGCTATGAGATGCAAGACACATTTACCAAAGACCTAGAAAAACTAAAGAACAGACAGACAGAGATGAACAATACCCTGGAAGGAATCAATAGCGGAATAAGTGAGGCAGAGGAATGGATAAGAGTTGATTTTTTTTTTAAGTGATGTGGATTTGAGATCAGATTTACCTATATCTGTATATATACTCACACACGTACACATACAGTATATGTGTATTTTCTTTTCCCTGTTGCAGTATAGTTCTGTTGCAACATAAGTATTTTTGCCATGAATTCAATTAATGCAATTCTTCTGAAAACAAAATCAGAGTACCGGGAATTCTAGACACAGAAGTTCATGAATGGTTGCTAACTGAGGGATAAAATTTTAGTACCCCTACCAGAGCATAGTTGACCAGGAGTCCTGTGAAGTTAGAGCTGGTGTGGACTATCGACACTGTAATGGGAAAAAATCACTAAACTTTCTGAATCCTTAATTTCTTCAACTGTAAAGAGTGACATTAATAATATTCATAACTACCTAGCTCAAATTTTCAGTCTCCATGACTTACATTGAAACTGGGATAAGAGGATTTACTTCATAGGGTTGTTTAAAGAATTGATAAACAGTGTCTGATATAGTGTAGGAAAGTATTAGACATTTAATAAATTGTAATTTTATTAAACTATTACAGATAGTTTAAAAGTACTTAAGTTGTCAACACCACAGTTGTAATATATATTTCCCATATTTGGCAAGATCACTACACTTTTTCAAATTGCTGTCTGCAAATTTTATCATGGGGTAAATGATAAATAAGGAAAATAAGATGCCAGAGAGAATTATTGTCTTCCTAATAAATTAGTAGAATTAAACTTAAACTCAACTTTTACAAAGCAAAAAAAAAATTGTGGACTAGAGATAGAAACTGTTTAACTGTTTAATAATAACATAGAAACTATTTAATAATAACAGAGAATATTCATTTAACAGTGTATTACTGGGGGCAAGAGAAGAAGGGGACGACCGAGGATGAGATGGCTGGATGGCATCACTGACTCGATGAACGCGAGTCTGAGTGAACTCTGGGAGGTGGTGATGGACAGGGAGGCCTGGCATGCTGCGATTCATGGGGTCGCAAAGAGTCGGACACGACTGAGTGACTGAACTGAACTGAACTGAATAAACATACATTCAGTGCTAAACAATTTATTATGCATATTGTGGAAATTATAATGAAAAGGTAGACAAATCTACTCTACTGTTACCAGATTAGTTACTATGTGAACTGCTCAACGGCATGTTTGATATTACTGGGAAAATGTGAAACAAACATGATATGAAATAATTCATTAATGAAAGGGAGAAATAAGGACAATAGTAATAATGTACAAATAAAGAAAAGATGTTCTGGAAACACTATTTTCAGTTATACCACCTTTTAATATTCAAATTTCATAAAAATAGAAGAACATATACAGATATGTATAGGCTTCAAATGATCTCAATGGATGCCATAAAAATGAACACAATAAAGAGGTGCTTTTGTAAAAACTGTACTTGTATAAATAGTGTTTCATCCTAGTGGTTGATGAGTAGTACTGTGTGTGTGCATGTGGAGGGTTCTGTATGCTACAATTAGACTAGCCATATACAATGGGAATAATTAGGATTATTGTATATATATATATAGTATATATTATATATATTGTATATAATATAATATATACATTATATGATTATGTATAATTATATATTGCATGAAATTCTAATTTTAATTATATACAATATTAAAATAATAATGTGTGGTTGAAAGAAATTTTAAATTTACCTCAGTACAATTTACAGAAAATAATTTAGCCTGTGTGGGGAAATTCCTTTCTTTCAAGTATCGTCACAACTCAGTGCTGGCAGTGAACAATATCTCTTAAAAGTTGGTTTAATGTGACCCTTAAGGCAGAAGAAATTACTCTCACAAACTGGTTTTAGGTATTAACTAACTCAAATGTGATGAGCAGCCACCCCCAACCCTGGCAATGCACTGTTTGAGGAATTTCAACTTTTTACATAATTTTCTGAGTGATGATATACTCTCACATAAATAATAATATGCCTTTTCACATATAACATGCCAAACAGTGTTTAGAGTATAGGTATGTCTATTGTCATACTTAACCCTTGCAACAGTCCTATGAGGTGTGTTAAGGAGCATAAGTATCATCAGGTCCTCCCTAGCAGGTGAGGAAACTATGTGTTCACAGGTGGAGAGAAGTGCTGAGCATAAGAGATACAGAATTTTAGAGCTGATTCCGCTTCTGGGTAACTCCTAATTTTATATACAGACATTTGCTAAACTTGCTTTAATCTCAGCATTTTTAGTTGCCTTAGATATAGATTCCACTCCTGTAAATTTGGTGTGATTCAGTTTAATAAATGACTAAAAAGATAAGATTTGCGATTTATTCCTTTGGCTTCTGATTTGTCTTAGACAATATACTGAATAAATACTCTGAGGGTCTATTAAGGTAAGATTTCAAAATTAAACACTTTGCTTCATTTTATTTTTCACTGTATTTACTCCTCAGTCATCAAATGACCCAATTCTTTCTTTTGTAGTTAGAACACTTATTTCCCGCTATTGTTAACACACGTATCTCTCTGTGGACATGATCTCTTCCTTCAGGGCAGGGGTTATAGTTAAGCCTCACTGTAGGTGCAATTCATGCATATTAAACAAATGTATGTTTAATAACATGACAGTACCTAGTGCTGAGTACATGATGCGAAATTCCAGGCTGGATGAAGCACAAGCTGGAATCAAGATGAAGTGAAGTGAAGTTAAATCGCTCAGTCATGTCCAACTCTGCGACCCCATGGACTGTAGCCTACCAGGCTCCTCCGTCCATGGGATTTTCCTGGCAAGAATACTGGAGTGGGTTGTCATTTCCTTCTCCAGGGGAACTTCCCAACCCAGGGATCGAACCCAGGTCTCCTGCATTGTAGGCAGACACTTTACTGTCTGAGCCACGCAAGATTGCTGGGAGAAATATCAATAACCTCAGATACTCAGATGACACCACCCTAATGGCAGAAAGTGAAGAGGAACTAAAGAGCATCTTGATGAAAGTGAAAGAGGAGACTGAAAAAGTGAGCTTAAAACTCAACATTCAGAAAACGAAGATCATGGTATCTGGTCCCATCAGTTCAGCTCAGTTTAGTTCAGTTGCTCAGTTGTGTCTGACTCTTTGCGACCCTATGAATCGCAGCACGCCAGGCCTCCCTGTCCATCACAAACTCCCGGAGTTCACTCAAACTCACATCCATTGAGTCAATGATGCCATCCAGCCATCTCATTCTCTGTCATCCCCTTCTCCTGCCCACAATCCCTCCCAGCATCAGTCTTTTCCAATGAGTCAACTCTTTGCATGAGGTGGCCAAAGTATTGCAGTTTCAGCTTTAGCATCGGTCTTTCCAATGAACACCCAGGACTTCTCTCCTTTAGGATGGACTGGTTGGACCTTCTTGCAGTCCAAGGGACTCTCAAGAGTCTTCACCAACACCACAGTTCAAAAGCATCAATTCTTTGGTGCTCAGCTTTCGCTCAGATGGTAAAGCGTCTGTCTACAATGTGGGAGACCTGGGTTTGATCCCTGGGTGGGGAAGATCCCCTGGAGAAGGAAATGGCAATCCACTTCAGTACTGTTGCCTGGAGAATCCCATGGACAGAGGAGCCTGGTAGGCTACAGTCTATGGGGTCACAAAGAGTCGGACAAGACTGAGCAACTTCACTTCACTTTTCTTCACAGACCAACTCTCACATCCATACATGAACACTGGAAATACCATAACCTTGACTAGATGTACCTTTGTTGGCAAAGTAATGTCTCTGCTTTTTAACATGCTATCTAGGTTGGTCATAACTTTTCTTCCAAGCAGTAGGTGTCTTTTTACTTCATGGCTGCAGGCACCATCTGCAGTGATTTTGAGGCCCAAGAAAATAAAGTCAGCCACTGTTTCCACTGTTTCTCCATCTATTTGCCATGAAGTGATGGGACCAGATACCATGATCTTAGTTTTCTGAATGTTGAGTTTTAACTTTTTCACTCTCCCCTTTTACTTTCATCAAGAGGTTCTTTAGTTCCTCTTCACTTTCTGACATAAGGGTGGTGTCATCTGCATATCTGAGGTTATTGATATTTCTCCTGGCAATCTTGATTCCAGCTTGTGCTGTAAAACAAACCTAAGCAGTCTGATTCTAGATCCTGTGTCCTTATGGATGAATCAAGGGTAATAATAAGAACAGCTAAAGCTTTTCCAATACACTAAACTAGGTATTCCTAAGCACTTTATATATGTTAACTCATTTTCTCCAAATATTTCAAAATTGTACGTACTACTCTCTTCTGTGACATACATGAGTAAATTAAGGAAAAGACAGATAAGAAATTTACCTAAGGTCACACAGCTAATGAATGCAGAAGCTAGGATTCTAATCCAGACAATCTCGGTGTGAAATCCACATTATGAACAACCAGACAAAGAAGAAACTGAATTTCTTTCACTTTCTCATGTTAAGTGAATTCAAAAATGAACGATAAACCAGGATGGCAATTTATTAAATGTGAACTGTGATCCTGAAGTTCCCTTATGAGTGGGTCAGCACAATTTCTTCCTCACATGAAAATCTGGAAAACCAAATTCAGATAATAAAATGGCCTCCCTGGTGAACACAGAACAAGGGTAAAATGAGGCTGAGTATCTAGATGGTGCCTGATCCCCTGTAGCTACTGTGGAAACCTGCTGAACAGGGCAGCCTTAGGTTGTGGGTTAGTGCCCTAAATTCCTTGGATAATAGGTCTGTCTCACATCTCTCTGTTAGCGTAATAGAACTTAAATTTTTTAAATGTTATTTGTTTTATTGAAAATCTAGGAAAGCTATTTCAGCTTCAGAACCAGTATTTGGTATTATCTCTTTTTTTTTAAAGATGTTTTGATACATACCATTTTTAAAAAGTCTTTATTGAATTTGTTATAACATTTTTTGTTTTATTTATTTTTTTGTTTTCTATTTTTTTTGGCCACAAGGTGTACGGGATCTTAGTTCCCTGACCAGAGATTGAACCTACATTTCCTGTACTGTAAGACAAAATCCTAACCACTGTACCATCAGGGAAGTCCCTTGGAATTCTCTTATACATTTTAAAGTTTGAGGTAATATTTCAAAATCTCTTACTAGCTTTCTTCCCCATGTTAGCAATAAGGTTTCAGGGTTTCTTGATCAGTTGTTGTTGTTGTCCATTCGCTAAGTTGTGTCCACCTCTTCGTGACCCCATGAACTGCAGCATGTGAGGCTTCCCTGTCCTTCACCATCTCCTGGAGTCTGCTCAAACTCTTGCCCATTCTTGAACAGTAATAGATCTCAAGCACTCAGAACTGAAAGTGTTTTTTTACCAGCTTTTCTTTAGTATTTTTGTTTACTGGACACATTATAATATTTATGATAACTTTATGCCAGAATTTCCTAGCAAAGCACCAAAAAATTTCAGTCTTTTTCTAATGTGTTCACATGATTCACACCACCCCATTAACTAGACTAGCAAACATCCAAGGATCTAGTTATTACTTCTGTTTAATATTTATCTTTTTCTTATGGAGTTAGTACCCTGGAAATGTTTTGAAACTTTTGTGTTAAAATTTGACCCTTCATTTTTAAATTAACCATTCATTTTTAATTAACTTCGAGAAATTTCTTTTGATTTTAATACCCATCTCTATCCATTTTATGTCATAGGCCATTAGTGTTTTCTGAACTTTCTCTCAACTCAGAAACACATTATATATACATCAAATCAGGAGTCTAAACTTCTCATGTATCTTACTGAAATGTTGCAAGATGCCTTTTTAAATTAAACAGCAGTTAAAACATTGTGTTCAAGCTTTAGAAACTATTAAAAATAAAAATTCACAAATTACTTAGTATTTGGAATTCTCTTTCAGATCTTCTGTATTTTTTAGAGCTCATAAAATGTCATTTTACCCATTGTGGCAAAGCTTGAATGGCCTTATCATGGGCAGACTCTATTTTTGGCTAAGAATGTAAGAAAAGTTCAAATTTGGCATGTGTGTTTAAAATTATTACACTATGAGAGAACCCCCCCAAAAAATATAATTGGTACAAAGCACCACAGTGATCAACGTCTTCAAAAATTGTTGAGGCATCATTTTCTCCAATGAGATTAATTTGTTTGCAATTCTGCAACATCTTCATCCACAGTACTGGATGAATAGTGCTGTCTGTGTGGTCTAGAGTATTCCTTGACCATTCTATATCAGGATGGTTAGCAGGGACTTGTTTATACATGGAAGTGCTTGGGAACCATACAAATATAATCTACCATTACCAACTCAACTTCCTCTTAGTCAGAGCTCCCAAATTTCTGAAACCACTCCAGTCACTCAAGTCACTAAGTCGGGTCCAACTTTTTTGTGACCCCATGCACTGTACAGTCCATGGAATTCTCCAGGCCAGAATGCTGGAGTGGGTAGCCTTTCCCTTCTCCAAGGGATCTTCCCAGCCCAGGGATCAAAGCCAGGTCTTCCACATTGCAAGCAGATTTTTTACCAGCTGAGCCATAAAGAAAGCCATATATATATATATATATTCCAACCACATATATATATTTATATGGTTTATTTCAACCATATATATACTTATGGTTTATTCCAACCATATGAAGGATCTGGTTGGAATAAATATGTGTGTGTGTGTGTGTGTGTGTGTGTGTGTGTGTGTGTGTGAGTGAAGGATCTGGTTGAAATAAAAAAGAGAGCAATCTTAACCAATTGATGCTAAAAAAATAAAATCATAACTTAGCAAATTCTACATAGGTTGAAGTGACCCATTTCTAGGTCCCTCAAGGCCCTGGAGTATCCAATGCAAATGAGAGGTCTTAAATCTGAAACTTAATTAGCTTCATAGTAATTCTGCATCCATATTTCCTATTAGGTGGATTTTTCTCTCTCTCTCATATTCCTTTCTTATGTTCCCTTATGTACCTTCTGAAATGAGTAATAATTTTAAGCATTCTTTATTTATTTACCTGGGCTTAGAGCTATACTTAAACATCCTGTGTTCTGTTTTTACCTTAGAATGCCTAACAAATTATTGTAATGATTGATGTACAGGTAGATAGATAATTGAAACTGAGATTCTTCATATTCTCCCTGCTTGCTCTGCAGGTTTATAAATGCATTCTTTGGGTGGCCTTAGCCTTCATAGTGGAGAAAGGATATTAGAAGTTCATGAAGTTGTCTAACATAACACGTCTTATGGCTGGTGGCAGGACAACACAGTACCAGATGAAAATTTGTCCATACTGATCATTTGGTGCTGAGAACACAAGATGCCAAGGGACTGTTTCATGGATTACAGGTTGTTATTATGATGAGAGTTGGACCAGTCAACAGGGAGTAGACTGGCAGAGCCATCATAGTCTAGAATGGGCTCTATTGCAAATCTCTTCGAAACTTACCACTTAGAGCTGCAGGAGATGATCATGCTTTGATGAATATCTGGCAGTCAATAGTTTACCTTAAAAGTTTATGAGCTATATTGATCTTTGTTGTTACTGTATTTATCCTATTAACCAGAGAGGACTGAACTCAATGGAGGGTGTCCTAGACCTGGAATGCATATTCTATTACAGGACTCATCACACTTCTCTGCACCTCAAACTGATCTATGAACTCCCTATTTAGGAACTATGTCTTATTGATTTTTTAATCGCCCACCCCGCCACCACTTCTTCACTCTACATTATCCCAATGCTTAAAATTTTGGCTTATACACTTGATCCATCTCAAAACGTGTATTTAATGAGTGAGTGAATGAACGAATACCTTAGTTCTTCTTAATCAAATTTTTATTTATGATTAATCTCATCTATCCTATGCTTATTATTTAGTTAGGAAATTATATTGGAAAATTATAGTCTTATAATAAAAATTGTTATCAGTTTATACAGAATGAAGTTTTACAAGCCCCTTTGCTGCCTTTCATTTATCATTCCTATAAATTAAATAGGAAAGAAAAGGAAATTGCACTGAAACAATAGTCAGATACTAGCTGCTGCTTCTCAAGTAGGGAAATGACGGTACTATTTTTTTAAGATAAGTTTTATTTATATTTAAAAATTTTTGACTGCATCCTGAAACATGTGGAAGTCATTCCCAGACCAGCGATCGAGTTCACACCCCTTGCTTTGGAAGAGGGTATCTTAGCAACTGGACCACTGGAGAAGTCCAGGTACTAACTATTATTGTCTGAGGGTATTTTGCTCTTCAGAGGTTTTGTGAGTTGAGGCTAACCTATTTACTTTCTTAACTTCCTTCTTCCAGTGCCTATGAATACACGAGATGGACGACCTGTCAGAAGGTGTCATCTCTGACGGTGAAACAGATCCAGTTGTTCAAGGGACCAGGACTGAAATAAGCGAAAATTAGCTAAACCAATGGAGTCTACCAGGCAAAATTCATAACCAAAATGCTATCTGAGGGCCTAAAATAAGTGTGATCTCTATTTACCTATCTCTAACCCACTGAAGTTCTGTGAAGGCAGGGACTTTTTTGTTCTGTTCCATGTTGTAGAATTGTAGGTGAAAGCAAACATCTCTCATGTGTGATGCAAGCTCAAAGCAAGCTTTATCAAGAAAACTTAAAGGTGGATACTTGGCTGAATGATACGTGAATGCTCTCAGCATTACACTAAAAGGAATATAGGGCCAAGACCCCAGCTGAGTGAACTGTAGACAGTGTTCAAAGAGATAGAACCTTGCCATGCTACTACTAAAGAAGGTCTGACAGTGGGGACTTTTTTGACTATGTTGTTGTTGTTGACGTGCTAAGTTGTGTCTGATTCTTTGTGACCCCATGGACTGCATCACACCAGGCTTCACTGTCCTTCACAGTCTCCCAGAGTTTGCTCAGATTCATGTCCACTGGATCAGTGATGCTATCTAACCATCTCATCCTCTGCGGCATCCTTCTCTTTTTGCTTTCAATATTTCCCAGCATTAGGGTCTTTTCCAATGAGTTGGCTCTTCACATCAGGTGGCCAAAGTATTGGAGCCTCAACATCAGTCCTTCCAATGAATATTCAGGGTTGAATTCCTGTAAGATTGACTGGTTTGATCTTCTTGCTGTCCAAGGAACTTTCAAAAGTCTTCTCCAGCACCCCACAATTTCAAAGTATGTATCCTTTGGCTCTCGGCCTTCTTTATGGTCTAACTCTCATATCTGTACATGACCACTAGAAAAAACATACCTTTGACTTATATGAACCTTTGAGAGGAGCCTTGTAGAGCCTATGAGGGTGCACGCTGAGCTTGGGTGCTGGCCACTCAGTAAAGGTGCATATCAGCATTTTAGTGTCCATGTCCCCACATTTTTAATTCATGTGAGGTGGAAGCACTGGGTCATGAAAGTGGTATGCAGAATAGTCTTCGGACAGTGCCTGCCATAGGATAAGCACTCATCTTAGTTGAATAAAGTAAATACATAATTGAGAATTACTATTGTGAAACTCCAGTACATAGTTTTCATAACATGAAATTGATGAGATAGTGACCAACCATAAAACACAAAATAAGTGGTAGAATACTGCTAGATCAGTAAACAGAAAAACCAGGAGCTGCACTGAGATATAAAACACAAAGCACAGGGGTCCAATGAAAAACATATGAAAGTAGAAAAAGAAAGTCAAAGTTAAGCCTGAAGCAGGAAAGAGGCTTGTAAAGTTAGCTTCAAAGTACTGCTTGAACAAAAAGAAATTACAGCAGAAAACATACATATTAATGAAGCTGCAACAATATTGAAAAACAACCCATTATCATTACCTAGATTAAAAGAAAAGACAAGATTAACACCTCAGACTTCATGGACAGAATAAGAATAAGGCTTATCAACAAGCTCTCACCTTCCTCCCACATTTTTTCATCTTTCCTAGGAAGACTGGAGAAAAGGATCTCAAAGAAAATGAGCTCTGAAAAACTGTTGCTGTAGTTATAAATTTTGGTAATTGCAATGAAATGGATAAGAGCAATAGCTTAGGGCAGGGGATAAAATGTGTGAAAACACTTTTAGAAAACCAGGAAGCAGTCTTGGAGGTACATAAAGGGTAGCAAGGAGGGAAGGAATTGGGAAGAAAAGGGGATGTAGTATTTATTCATTTCTCTTTGAGAGGAGAGGGGAGAGGGCCCAGTTTGCTAAACATTCTTTCACAGAAATGAGAATGATTAATTTTAACTCCTTTTTGTGACTTTTCTGAAAATCTCTCAAATGTTTTTAATAGCTATAAGGAACAGAGACATCAATTTCTTCAAACAACTGTAATCAGTCAACTCAAATTTCAATTCACTTACAGTGTTCAGTTCAGTTCAGTCACTCAGTCGTATCTGACTCTTTGTGACCCCATGAATCACAGCACGCCAGGCCTCCCTGTCCATCACCATCTCCCGGAGTTCACTCAGACTCACATCCATCGAGTCAGTGATGTCATCCAGCCATCTCATCCTCTGTTGTCCCCTTCTCCTCATGCCCCCAATCCCTCCGAGCATCAGAGTCTTTTCCAATGAGTCAACTCTATGCATGAGATTGCCAAAATACTGGAGTTTCAGCTTTAGCATCATTCCTTCCAAAGAAATCCCAGGGTTGATCTCCTTCAGAATGGACTGGTTGGATCTCCCTGCAGTCCAAGGGACTCTCAAGAGTCTTCTCCAATACCACAGTTCAAAAGCATCAATTCTTCGGCACTCAGCCTTCTTCACAGTCCAACTCTCACATCCATACATGACCACAGGAAAAACCATAGCCTTGACTAGACGGACCTTAGTCAGCAAAGTAATGTCTCTGCTTCTGAATATGCTATCTAGGTTGGTCATAAGTCAGAATTAAATCTTCCCTACATATCTCACTGAGCAAGGATAAATTCCAGTAGGACAGATAACACTCCAGAAAGAGGAGATTCAATAGAACCAGAGCCCACCCAGATGAATAGTTCCACCAAACCCAGCCCAGGCCAACTGATTCCTAATTTGCTGAAAAGAGACCTAATCTTTGCCTATCACAACAACCCAGTGGAGAGACCAGTCTAGATCAGCTGAACCCAGTTACCATGGAAATGTGTGCTATATTAATGCATTTTGGTATGTCTCATTGAGATTTTTTGGTTGTTTGATACATAATATTGCTAGGCCTGACAACTGATAGAATACTAAACTCGTTCCAAAGTGTTTACACCAATTTACACTCCCACCAGCAATGAATGAATGTTCTTATTGCTCTAAATTCTTGACAGCATTGTCAGTCTGTTTAATTTGAAGCATTTTGGCTTGTAGTATGCTTTATTTTGGTTTTAATTATTATTTTCCTGACTACCAATGACCCTCCTTTCATACTTTTATAACCATTTTGATATCCCTTTTCTGTGAAGCACTGCTCAAGCCTTTTGCCCACTTTCCTTTGATATCTTATTGATCTGTTGAAATTCTTCACATATTCTAGACCCAAACCTGTTGTAAATAATATGTGTTGTAAGTACCTTTCATTCTGTGGTTTGCTTTTTCACTTTTTATTTGTGTCTTTTTGTGACTAAAAGTTGTACTCATACTGTGATCTAATTTTAACAATCTTTTTTTAAATAGTATTTTATTAGGAGTATTTTACTGCAATAAAGAATAATGATGGTTCTCTGTATTATTATCAAAACAAATTCTTGATATCCTTTCATATTTAGATCTATAGTGCTTCTGGATTTCATTTTTGCACATAACTTGAGGAGGAGTTGATGGTCGGTATTTGTTGTCTGTTGGCCAGCCTATTGTTTAAGCCACATTCTCTATATTTCTTCCACTGCTCAGCTCTGTTGTACCATTTCCATAGATCAATCATTCATACAAGCCAGTCTGTAATCCATACCATGGATCTATCCATTCTTGCCCTAATATCCCATTGTCTTAATTACTGTAACTTTAAATTGACATATAGCAGAGCAAATTTATCCACTATGTTTTTCTTTTATTCAGTTCAGTTCAGTCGCTCAGTCATGTCTGACCCTTTGCAACCCCATGAATTGCAGCACGCAAAGCCTCCCTGTCCATCACAAACTCCTGGAGTTTACTCAAACTCATGTACATTGAGTCAGTGATGCCATCCAACCATCTCATCCTCTGTCATCCCCTTCTCCTCCTGCCCCCAATCCCTCCCAGGATCAGGGTCTTTTCCAATGAGTCAACTCTTCACATAAGGTGGCCAAAGTTTGGAGCTTCAGCTTCAGCATCAGTCCTTCCAATGAACACCCAGGACTGATCTCCTTCAGAATGGACTGGTTGGATCTCCTTGCAGTCCAAGGGACTCTCAAGAGTCTTCTCCAATACCACAGTTCAAAAGCATCAATTCTTCGGCACTCAGCTTTCTTCACAGTCCAACTCTCACATCCATACATGACCACTGGAAAAACCATAGCCTTGACTAGACGGACCTTTGTTGGCAAAGCAATGTCTCTGCTTTTGAATATGCTATCTAGGTTGGTCATAACTTTCCTTCCAAGGAGTAAGTGTCTTCTAATTTCATGGCTGCAGTCACCATCTGCAGTGATTTTGGAGCCCAAAAAATGAAGTCTGACACTGTTTCCTCATCTATTTCCCATGAAGTGATGGGACCAGATGCCATGATCTTCGTTTTCTGAATGTTGAGCTTTAAGCCAACTTTTTCACTCTCCTCTTTCACTTTCATCAAGAGGCTTTTTAGTTCCTCTTCACTTTCTGCCATAAGGGTGGTGTCATCTGCATATCTGAGGGTATTGATATTTCTCCCAGCAATCTTCATTCCAGCTTGTGTTTCTTCCAGCCCAGTGTTTCTCATGATGTACTCTGCATATTAGTTAAATAAGCAGGGTGACAATATACAGCCTTGAAACACTCCTTTTCCTATTTGGAACAGTCTGTTGTTCCATGTCCAGTTTTAACTGTTGCTTCCTGACCTGCATATAGGTTTCTCAAGAGGCAGATCAGGTGGTCTGGTATTCCCATCTCTTTCAGAGTTTTCCACAGTTTATTGTGATCCACACAGTTATAGTCATATTTAATCTTGGTTCTTTCAATTGACATGCATGTAAGAAACAACTTCTCAAATTACATATATATACATACATCTTGAGTTTTTTTATTATAATTGTATACAGACAAAGATACAGACCAATCAAGTCTTCAAGTTCATAAATATGTATTTACAATTTCTTTAATTTCTCTCAGTAGTGTTTTATATAGTTCTGCATAAGAATTTTGAACAACTTTTATTAGGTCTATTCCTACATATTTTACATTGTGAACTTTATATTACAATAAAGTAATGGTATTTTAAAAAACATTTTATTCTAACTACATCCAGTCTAGCAGCCTTATTAAGGTTATAGATTATTTTAAAATATTTACTTATAGATTCAGTTGAATTTTGTGTGCGTTAAATGATTTCATGTGAAAAACAATAAAACAATTTTTCTTCCATTGTAATTTTTCCATATGCCTTTTCATATATTACTATATAGTTTATAATCATTAGAAATGATGAATAGAAAGGGTGATAAGTAAATGTCATTATCATGTTCTAATTTCAGTGGGAAATTTTAGTTTTCTATCATAATGAATTGGGCTTCCCTCATAGCTCAATTGGTAAACAATCTACCTGCAATGCAGGAAACCCAGGTTCGGTTCCTGGGTCAGAAAGATCCCCTGGAGAAGGAAATGGCAACCCACTCCAGTATTCTTGCCTGGAGAATCCCATGGACAGAGGAGCCTGGTAGGCTACAGTCCACGGGGTCACAAGAGTTGAATACAACTTAGTGACTAAAGAGAGAGAGATTGTAATGAATTGTCCAGTCTCGAGGGAAAGCTTTTATCAAATATCAATATATCATTTACTTCAAGCTTTTGGTAGATATTTTTATATGGTTAAGAAAGATTGTTTTTTACTCTTTCTTTGCAAGAGTTTTTCCATGAATGGGTATTGCACTTCCTTTATTTTGCTAATATGATGAATAAAAACAAAGCCATGTTTTCTTTCCGGAAAAAATCCTTTGTTGAGTTTTATTTTTCTCTTTACTCTGCTAGTATTTTGTTTAGAATTGCTTCATTTTTGTTCACTGGAGAAATTGAGCTGCAATTTTCCTTTCTTACAATTATCCCATTAGACTTTGACATAAAGTTTAGATTGGTCTCATAAAACAAACTGGAATCCTTCTCACTTTTCCTGTCCATTGAAAAAGTTTGTATGTATTTGACTTTGCTCCTTCCTTAAACATTTGGTAGAATTCAGAAGTAAGTGATCCTCCTAGGCCTGGAATCTCCCTTCTGATTCACTTTTGCCAACAGTGATACAAATGTACATGTTTTCCATTTCCTCCTATCCATTTATATTTTGTACATGTTTCTTTAGAACTGCATTTTAAAAATTCAGTGTGAAAACTTTGCCTTTTAATTGAAACATTCAATTTATTTACGTTTAAGTTAAATACTGATGGTTTCCTTTCTATTGTCCCAGTTTTTCTGTTTTTACTTTTCTCACTCTCCTTGTTTGCTAGATCTTGGCATGATTGTCTACTTTTATTGTTCCACCCCTCTCTTCTCAATCTAGTTTGGAAGTTATACTCTTACTGTTTTTCCATGGTCACCATGTTACACAGGACATCATTTTCTTCTTGGAATTTGTTGTTATTTGGTACTTCATCCCAGATCATACAAAATCTTAAAAATATTTTAATTTACTTTTTTTCTGACTTATATAAACTATTGTCATTTATTTTAGTTCTACCGATGTTAAACTGCACGCGTGCCTGCTAAGTCGTTTCAGTTGTGTCCAACTCTTTGTGACCCCATGGACTGTAGCCCACCAGGCTCCTCTCTCCACGGGATTTCCCAGACAAGAATATTGGAGTGGGGTGCTCAGGGATTATTCCCTGAGTAAAGAATTGATGCTTTTGAACTGTGGTGTTAGAAAAGACTCTTGAGAGTCCCTTGGACTGAAAGAGATCCAACCAGTCCATCCTAAAGGAAATCAGTCCTGAATATTCGTTGGAAAGACTGATGTTGAAGCTGAAACTCCAATACTTTGGCCATCTGATGGGATGCTTAGTAGGACTACTTACTTGTGAATTCTATGAAATGTTTAAGGAACGAGCAAAGTCAAATAGATGCAAACTTTTTTCAAAAGTGGGATGTTCAGTTCAGTTGCTCAGTCCTGTCTGATTCTTTGTGACCCCATAGACTGCAGCATGCCAGGCTTATCTGTCCATCACCAACTCCTGGAGCTTGTTCAAAATCATGTCCATCAAGTCGGTGATGCCATCGAACTATCTCATCCTCTGAGGTCTCCTTCTCCTGCTGCCTTCAGTCTTTCCAGCATCAGGGTCTTTTCCAATGAGTCAGTTCTCCACATCAGATAGCCAAAGTATTGGAGTTTCAGCTTCAGCATCAGTCCTTTCAGTGAACATTCAGGACTGATCTCCTTTAGGATGGACTGGTTGGATCTCCTTGCAGTCCAAGGGACTCTCAAGAGTCTTCTCCAACACCACAGTTGAAAAGCATCAGTTCTTTGGCATTCAGCTTTTGTTATAGTCAAACTCTCACATCCATACATGACTACTGGAAAAACCATAGCCTTGACTAGAAGGACCTTTGTTGGCAAAGTAATTTCTTTATTTTTTAGTGTGCTGTCTAGGTTGGTTGTTGTTTTTCTGCCAAGGAACAAGGGTCTTTTAATTTCATGGCTGCAGTCACCATCTGCAGTGGTTTTGGAGCTCCCCAAAATATAGTCTGACACTGTTTCCATTGTTTTCCCATCTATTTGACATGAAGCAATGGGACCATGATCTTCGTTTTCTGAATGTTGAGGTTTAAGCCAACTTTTTCACTCTCCTCTTTCACTTTCATCAAGAGGCTCTTTAGCTCCTCTTTGCTTTCTGCCTTAAGAGTGGTGTCATCTGCATATCTGAGGTTATTGATATTTCTCCCAGCAATCTTGATTCCAGCTTGTGCCTCATCCAGCCCAGCATTTCTCATGATGTACTCTGCACATAAGTTAAATAAGCAGGGTGATAATATAAAGCCTTGGTATATTCATTTCCCAGTTTGGAACCAGTCTGTTGTTTCATGTTCAGTTCTAACTGTTGCTGCTTGATCTACATACGGATTTCTCAGGAAGCAGATCAGGTGGTCTGGTATTCTCATCTCTTGAAGAATTTTCAACAAAGCAGAAATAGATGATTTTCTGGAACTCTCTTGCTTTTTTGATGATGCAACAGATGTTGGCAATTTGATCTCTGGTTTCTCTGCCTTTTCTAAATCCAGCGTAAACATCTGGAAGTTCACAGTTGACGTATTGTTGAAACCTGGCTTGGAGAATTTTGAACATTACTTTGCTAGTGTGTGAGACAAGTACAATCATGTGGTAGTTTGAACATTCTTTGGCATTGCCTTTCTTAGGGATTGGATTGAAAACTGACCTTTTCCAGCCCTGTGGCCATTGCTGAGTTTTCCAAATTTGCTGACATATTGAGTGCAGCCCTTTCACAGCATCATTTTTTAGGATTTGAAATAGCTCAGCTGGAATTCCATCTCCTCCACTAGCTTTGTTCATAGTGATGCTTCCTAAGGACCACTTGACTTCACTGTCCAGGATGTCTGGCTCTAGGTGAGTGATCACACCCGCATGGTTATCTGGGTCATGAAGCTCTTTTTGTATAGTTCTGTGTATTCTTGCCACCTCTTCTTAATATCTCTGCTTCTGTGAGGTCCATACCTTTTCTGTCCTTTATTGTGCCATCTTTGCATGAAACATTCCCTTGGTATTTCTAATTTTCTTGAAGAGATCTCTACTCTTTCCATTCTATTTTTTCTCTATTTCTTTGCATTTTTTCATTTCCTTTACCTTTTTGTTTTAAGCACTCTTAGCTGTCCTTAGCCCTAACTACAGTATCAGACTTTCCTCTGGGATCATTTTCTTTTTGTCTGATGATAAGCTTCAAAGCTTTTCCAATACTTTGGACACGTGCTGAGAAGAGTTGACTCATTAAAAAGTCCTGATGCTTGGAAAAGATTGAAGGCAGAGGAAGAAGGGATTGACAGAGGATGAGATGGTTGGATGGCATCACGGACTGAATGGACATGAGTTGGAGCAAACTCCAGGAGATAGTGAAGGACAGGGAAGCGTGGCATGCTACAGTCCATGGGGTTGCAAAGAGTTGGACATGACTGAATGACTGAACAATAACAAAACTTCAGGGTGGTTCTGCTGATGCCATATTCTCTTAGATTTATTTTTCAAAAACACATTCATTTTACCTTTATTCTCAAAGATTATTTTTCCTCAGTATAGAATTTTAAGACAGAGGGATATTTTTTCTCACTTTTAAAAATACTATTACACACCTTTCTGGCTTTGTTTCTTTCAAGAATGAGATCATTTAAATATTATTCTTTTGAGGAGAATACTTTTATTTCTTTTATCATCTTTTAAGATTTTTTCCTTACTATGGTGGAGCTGAAATTGATTTTCTTGGAATATATCTTGCTCAAGGTTCATAGTGTTCTTTGAATCGTAGTTAGATATCATTCATCAGTTTTCTATTAGCCACTAAGTCTTATCCATCTGATCTATTCTAACCCTAAAAGCTACTCTCTCATCAGTGTTGGCTTCCCTGGTGGCCCTAGTTGGTAAAGAATCTGCCTGCAGTGCAGGAGACATGGATTTGATCTCTGGGTTGGGAAGATTCCCTGGAGAAGGTAATGGCAACTCACTCCAATATTCTTGCCTAGGAAATCCCTTGGACAGAGAAGCCTGGCATGCTGCAGTTTGTGCACTCGGAAGAATCAGACACAACTTAGTGACTAAACCACCACCACCATCAGTGTTTCCATTCTCAGTAAATAACATCATAATGTGTCCAGTTGAAAGTTTCCTTTAAAAATGTATTTGGAACTAGATCACCTGTTTCCATTTACACCTCTCCCACCTTAAGCCAAGATGCAATTGTCCTCTCCAGACAAATGTAGTGATCTTCCATGAAGTATCCTTGCTTTCTTTCCTCTTACCTCCCCACCCCACACCAAGTATTCCAATCTTTAAACAGCAGCCAGAATGAATCATTTAAAACCAAAATCAGGGTCTTTCCTGATGATCCAGTAGTTAAGAATCTACATTCCAATGCAGAGGACATGGGTTCAATCCTTGGTCAGGGAACTAAGATCCTATGTGCCGCAAGGCAACTAAGCTCACAAACCCCAGCTAAGACCCAATGCTGTCAAATAAATAAATATTTTAAAAAGTCATATTATGCCACTCTTTTACTCTATCTTCCAGTGACTTCTTCTTCCACGTAGAATGAAATTCAAAGTCCTTATCACAGTGACCCAACAGGTCCCTCATAATTTCTTCTCTGGTTGCCTTTGATCTGATTGCTTACCATTCTCCACCCCACTCTCCCCCATCACACTTTTCCAAACACAAGTTTCTTGCTCCACCTAGAAGAAATAAAACACACTCTTGCTTCAGGACTCTGTGCTGTGATTCCCTATGCTGAAGCATTTTCCCCAAGATTTTTGCACATCACGCCAGTGTTTGACCAAACTTCACTTCCTCAGATATGCCACCATCAACACTTTCTATCCTTTGCCCTGCTCTGTCTTCCCTCTTGGCACTTTTATTACTTTTTGCTCTATTTTGTCATGGGCTTATTTCTTTCCTGAACATTTTCATGAAAATACACACTCCAAACGGGCAATTATTTGTTTAGTTTTGTTTTTCTTATTTGTCACATCTCCACAGTCTAAAACTCAAGGGTAGCTAGTAGGAAAATAAACAGTAGTAGTGGTGTTAGTTGCTCAGTCGTGTCTGACTCTTTGTGATCCCATGGGCTGTAGCTCACCAGGCTCCTCTGTCCATGGGGTTTCCCATGCAGGAATACTGGAATGGGTTGCCATTCCCTTCTCCAGAGGATCTTCTCGACCCAGGGATTGACCCCCAGTCTCTCACATTGGAGGCAGATTCTTTACCGTCTGAGCCACCAGGGAAGCTCCCAGGCAAACAAACACTTTTTAAATAAAATAATGAATGTTATTGGCATTTTTCTTCAATAAACTCAATAGGAAGGAAGTAGTGGAGTTACAAATTGGTTGTAATGAAGAAGATAGTTCAAAAAATTGGCTATGGTGGAGCAAGCCTTAATTGTAGAAGCAAAATTGAGATATTTAAAAAAATATTTTAGTTTTTCAAAAAACATTTTGCATAATTAAAAAAACATCTTGTATTGACATTGAGGGAATGAATAAATTAAGGATTTAAACCTAGTAAAGAGAGAACTTTTAATTTTATCATGGTATAAAATATTATTAAAATGATCTGAAGTGAAAATTCAATAAGGAGTTTTGAATCATAGAAATTTAATGATTATATATATCATCATTCCAAAGAATCAATTTATAAACACTTTGTCTTAGTGTGTATATGTGCATCAGTCTTCATTTTAAATGAAGATATGTGACAGTTGTCTTACAGCGATGTAGCAAATCAGTACAATCAATTTTAAGTACTGTGGTTAAAAAAAAAACAGACAAGCCTAAAGAAATGTAAAATACTTTAAAGTGAACATTTTCAAAACTCTTGTGTGCATGTGTTTTAAAATATTTATTTACTTATTTATTTTTGGCTGCACTGGGTCTTCGTTGCTGCACTTGGGCTTTCTCTTCTTGTGATAAGAAGAGGCTATTCTAGTTACAGCGCGCAGGCTTCTTGCAGTGGTTTTTCTTGTTGTGGAACACCTAGATTTTAACTAAGAAACCTAGATCACAAATTGCTCTAAAGGCATTGATCTGTGTGAGCCAATCCCAGTTTGTGCCTTGATAACACAAGTAAAAAAGATGGATAAAAACATCTTTTTAAGGCATCTGACCAGATACTTAAAATTTTTATTTGAAATTGTTTACACATAATGAATTCCTTTTAAAATTATTAGTATCTAATGATTGTTTTGTAATAGTTCCACATTTTTGTACCTAGACACAGAGAAAATAATTCTCTTTAGGTTTTCTAAGTGGTAGGGTTTTCTCATTGAGTGAGAGGTCTTATTTCACAAGAATTTCCATTGGTATACTATTACAGAATATAAACATGTAGGTATGTCTATTAATTACGATATGTTTGTATAGTAGATGACTTCCTTCAGTATTGCCTAAAATAATTGTGTGAAGAAGAACACTCCTCACTTGTATTCACTATTTTTAAATTTTTCATTTTATTTTGGACTATAGTTAATTTATAATGTTGTGTTAGCTTCAGGTGTACAGAAAAGTGATTCAGCTATACATGTATCTATTTTTTTTTCAAGTTCTTTTCCCATTTAGGTTATCACAGAATACTGAGTCGAGGTCCCTGTGTTATACAATAGGTCTTTGTGGGTTATCTGTTTTAAATATAGTAGCGTTCATTCACTATTTTCTGCATCCAACAAACACTGAGTGTCCACTCTTTGAATACATTCGAAGATAAGGGTACCAAAATATAAGATGCAATCCTATCTTCAATGAGTCTTTTTTACATCTAGAAGGGGAAAGAAAAAGGAAACCCAATTTTATTAGTAATATTGAGTCATTGATTTGAGAGGACATGCTTATTGGCACTTTTTGTCTAGGCTGGGAATTCATCTGCTGCTCTACCACAAATGCACTGGGAATTTCTCAAAACTGAAATCCCTTCAGGAGTTAATATTTATTAAGTGCCTGCTATTTATAGAGAATATAATAAAATATAAGTGAAATCCTAAGAGTTTTAAAGAAATCGGTAAGCCTATGCAGAGAAACATGAACCTTGTATGAAAACCAAAATGAAACCTATAAGAACAATGACAAAAGAGCCCAAATTCATACAAACTGGTATTAACATATGAGAAGAGAACACTTAGATCTTATATGGTTTTGAGCACAGGAACATCATTTGCTAAACTTGGAAGAAAGCCAACCAGGATTAGGACTATGACAAAGAAGGAATACGCAAGTCTGTTGAATGTCTGACTGGCCTGGATGCTGTGCAAACAGTTAATGTCACCACATGGACATCCTCCAGGACTGGTCAGTGGCATTTATATTCTTATTGGTGTTTATAAACTGGAGTATCCTGGTATTTTGACTGTTCTTCATGTTTTAACTTCTAAGGACAACTGAGAGCATACTGGAGAGTGGAGAGAGCCATGTCAACAACTATATGCCATGTGGTATGTTAGTCACTGGGAGTTCAAAGGCAAATTAGACACGTGGTCCTCTGATGGAGGCTACAATCAACTGAAAGAGACAGACACATAAATAAGAAATCATTAAAAAGCTTTCTAAAAACACAGATAAAGATTTGCACTGGATGTTAAGACAGAGCACTAGACACACACTTAACTCATGGCAGGGGATCTGGCACGTCTCAGACTTCCTTGGGCAGCTAACTAATGAACTGACTCCTTAAAAGTCACCAGAATGGTTATTAGGAGAGGAGCAGAGAAGGCATGAGGTGGTGTGACTGTGGGGCTGGAGGAGAATGTGATTGGACATGAAAAGGGCAGGAACTGAGAGACCAGAATTTGGAGTGTGTTCACAAGAGTGCTTAAGTTACCAAAAATAGTGATCCAGGAGACAGGATCTTCAATGAATAAAGGGGAATGACCAGGAGAACTATACACCACAAAAACAAAGGCCAGAAGAAAGCATATAGACAAATAAGGTGAGAATAAAGGAGGTGGGGGATCAGAATTCTAAACCAGATTGTGAAGGTGAAGTGGTGTGGAGGTGAAGTGGTATGGAGGTAGGTGGCATAAGGATACTAAGTGTGAGATTAGCAGAGGATAACATTTTCACTTCCCAATCTTAACTTTTATTAAGTGTAGATAATAAACAAACTGAAAGATTAATAGGAGATGCAGCTTCCTCAGGAACTACTTAAGGATTCAGATGAGTTGAAAGGATGCTCTGAGAAGAAGCTGAGGATATAAGAAGTATCCAGACTATGAGCACCATTTCACAAGCACAGGGGGAGGTGTTCGAGGCAGAGTGGATGAGTAGGGCTGAGAAATGAATTTCTGAACAGTAGGAGCAGACAGCATGTGGTAGAGAGTGGCTTGGAGGGGAGTGTGTATTTATGAAGATAGCAGTAAGTAGCGTGAGTACCCACTCCAGTATTCTTGCCTGGGAAACCCCAAGGACAGAGGAGACTGACTGGCTATAGTCCATGGGGTTGCAAAGAGTTGAACATGGCTTACAACTAAATTCCAGAAAGCATGAGTACAGTGGTCATGCCTCATTCTGGTTAGGATGCTGTTAATCAGACTTTCCCAACCTCAGCACTACTGACACTTTAGGCCAGAGAAGTCTTTGGTGTGGGGTCCATCTTGTGCATTTTAGGGTGTTTAACATCATTCTTGGCACATAACCACTTGATGCCAGTAACATCATCCCGCAAGCTACAACAGCCAGAAATGTCTCCTGACATTGACAAGTGTCCTCTTGGTAGAAATATCTCCCAGTTGAAAACCACCATGTTAGATCCAGCAGCTTCAGACTTAACTGTTCGTGGTGTGGGGTGACATTTTCAACAATAGAAGTTTCTACTTCCTAAGGTTTGGGGAGCATTGTAGAGGAGCGTTAGGAGAATTTTCGTACTCCAGGGGTCAGGGGTCAGATACATGCTACAGCAGTGATCCTAGTGAGGAAAGATGAGGGCTAAGTAAGTTCCTATAGTTGTATCTTTAAGTGTTTGGAGAAATAAAACAGGAAAAGGAGTCACAATGATACCAGAATTTTGAAATAGGTGAACGATGGTATCTGTAGGTGATAACTTGGATGGTGGGGGTGAGGAACCCTGGAGATTTAAACTAAAATTCCTCTCGGAGATTTAAAATATATAGTAAGTAATAAGTACATACAGTGAAGGAGTGCTGTTATTTTAAACATTAGGGATGACTTTTCCAGACCGTTGAGGCTGGAACACATAGAAAGCAGATTAAAAATATGAAGACATCAATGACACTATTAAAACAATGAGGACATCAGTTAGCAGACAGTATGAGTGGAGGTGGAGGTAGATGTGTTGATCAGTGTTGGAAAGAAACAAAAAGAAATGTTATGAACATCAGCAGCAGTCAGGAAACCACTTTCCGGGCAAGTTATGGGTATCAAAGGAAAACTAAGAACTACAATCCAGAGCAAAGCTTCAGTCTCTGTGTTCAGTACTTGTAGAATAAATGAAGTATTGGATCTTAGCCTTATTCTCTTATACATTTGAATTACCTAACAACTCCACTGCACTGATCCCATGTTTACTGAGCAAACATTTGGTTATAATTTGATATTCCATGTAGGTTTTTCTATAGGGAGAGAACATCCTGTTCACATCAATGGGAATACTAGAGTTGAAATTTATTAAATAACTTTGCCTAAAGTTTTAATACATTGGTTTGATAACATTTGTTATAAGGAGGCAGATTCTGATATAATAAGTTTTTTGAACCTGGGAAACTGAGGAGCAGAACTTGAATTTAGGAAAATTCATGAGATATTACTTCCCTAAGGGGAAAATGGGCAATTGAAGTTTCAGTCTAGAAATTACTCTGGTCTGGAGACATGTATTTGGAAGTCACCACAGATTTGAAGAATACACAGAAAAACTGTACAAGAAAGATCTTCAGGACCCAGATAATCACAATGGTGTGATCACTCACCTAGAGCCAGACATCCTGGAATGTGAAGTCAAGTGGGCCTTAGGAAGCATCACTATGAACAAAGCTAGTGGAGGTGATGGAATTCCAGTTGAGCTATTTAGTATGCTAAAAGATGATGCGTGAAAGTGCTGCAGTCAATATGTCAGCAAATTTGGAAAACTCAGCAGTGTCCGCAGGACTGGACAAGTTCAGCTTTCATTCCAATCCCAAAGAAAGGCAATACCAAAGAATGCTCAAACTGCCACACAACTGCACTCATCTCACATGCTAGTAAAGTCATGCTCAAAATTCTCCAAGCCAGGCTTCAGCAATACGTGAACCGTGAACTTCCAGATGTTCAAGCTGGATTTAGAAAAGGCAGAGGAACCAGAGATCAAATTGCCAACATCCATTGGATCATTGAAAAACCAAAAGAGTTCCAGAAAAACACCTACTGTTTTATTGACTGTTCGTTCCAAAGCCTTTGACTGTGTGGATCATGATAAACTATGGAAAATTCTTCAAGAGATGGGACTATCAGACCACCTGATCTGCCTCTTGAGAAATCTATATGCAGGTCAGGAAGCAACAGTTAGAACTGAATATGGAACAGCAGACTGGTTCCAAATAGGAAAAGGAGTATGTCAAGGCTGTATATTGTCACCTTGTTTATTTAACTTATATGCAGAGTACATCATGAGAAGTGCTGGGCTAGATGAAGCAAAAGCTGGAATCAAGATTGCTTGGAGAAATATCAATAACCTCAGATATGCAGATGACACCACTCTTAAGGCAGAAAGCAAAGAGGAACTAAAGAGCCTCTTGATGAAACTGAAAGAGGAGAGTGAAAAAGTTGGCTTAAACCTCAACATTCAGAAAACCAAGATCATGGCATCTGGTCCCATCACTTCATGTCAAATAGATGGGGAAACAGTGGAAACAATGTCAGACTTTATTTTTTTGGGCTCCAAAATCACTGCAGATGGTGACTGCAGCCATGAAATTAAAAGACCCTTGTTCCTTGGCAGAAAAACAATGACCAACCTAGATAGCATATGAAGAAGCAGAGACATTACTTTGCTAACAAAAGGCCATCTAGTCAAGGCTATGGTTTTTCCAGTAGTCACGTATGGATGTGAAAGCTGGACTATAAAGAAAGTTGCGTGCCGAAGAATTGATGCGTTTGAACTGTGGTGTTGGAGGAGACTCTTGAGAGTCCCTTGGCCTGCAAGGAGATCCAACCAGTTCATCCTAAAGGAGATCAGTCCTGAATGTTCATTGGAAGGACTGATGTTGAAGCAGAGACTCCAATACTTTGCCCACCTTATGTGAAGAGCTGACTCATTTGAACAGATCCTGATACTGTGAAAGATTGAAGGTGGGAGGAGAAGGGGATGACAGAGGATGAGATGATTGGATGGCATCACTGACTCAATGGATATGAGTTTAGATAAACTCTGAGAGTTGGTGATGGACAGGGAGGCCTGGAGTGCTGCAGTCCATGGGCTAAAGAGTCAGACACTACTGATCAACTGAACTGAACTGAACAGGTTTGGAAGTCACCAGCTTCCTAGGTGGCTCTAATCCTCGCCTATACAGAAGATCCCCTGGAGGAGCACATGGCAATCTACTTCAGTATTCTTGCCTGGTAAGTCCAATGGACAGAGGAGCTTGGTGGGCTACAGTCCGTGGGGTCACAGAGTCGGACGTGACTTAGTGACAAAATAACAACAACAACCATATTGATGGAAGCAATATGATTAGGCAAGATACCTTTAAGAGTGAGTTACTAAGGGAGAAGACAAGGGTAATAGCTTAAGGATGCTCAGTATTTAAGAAATAGACAGAGGAAAGGAAGAGGAGAAAGAGTGAGCTGAGAGGTAGGAGTGAATTTCAGTAGCAAAAAGCTAGGAATAAGATTCTTTCAAAGGTGAGGGAGTCCGTAGTATGAAAAAGAAGTCAAATAAGATGGAGCTAAAAGAGAGTCCATTGTTTTCAATCAAAGGAGTTGTTGATCTCAGAGGGCATGATTTCAGTAAAGTCACAGGACAAAGGCCAATCTTTAGGGACTTGAGATGTAAATAGAATTTGAATCAATGGTAGGTTGCAGTGTGGAAGCGGATGAAGAAGGAAGGTATTGATGCTCTGTGAATCTAGAAAGGTTCAGGCTAACCAATTAATCAGTGGTTATCATAAAGCTAGAAATGACTAAGATGTGCCATCAAGGTGTAAAAAGTATTGTGTGATCTTCAAGGCTATGGATTTTCCAGTAGTCATTTATGGATGTGAGAGTTGTACTATAAAGAAAGCTGAGCACTGAAGAACTGATGCTTTTGAACTGTGGTGTTGGAGAAGACTGTTGAGAGTCCCTTGGACTGCAAGGAGATCCAACCAGTCCATCCTAGAGGAGATCAGCCCTGGGTGTTCTTTGGAAGGACTGATTTGAAACGGAAACTCCAATACTTTGGCCACCTGATGTGAAGAGCTGACTCATTTGAAAAGACCCTGATGTCCGTAAAGATTGAAGGCAGGAGGAGAACAGAGGACGATGGAGGATGAGATGGTTAGATGGTATCACCTTCTTAATGGACATGAGTTTGAGTAAACTCCGGGAATTTGTGATGGACAGGGAGGCCTGGTGTGCTGCGGTTCATGGGGTCGCAAAGAGTAGGACACGTCTGAGCGACTGAACTGAACTGATCTTATATTTCAATTTCCACTTGCAGATGAGGCAGACTTTTTCAACTCAAATTTTGTAAGAATTCTGGCCCAGTATCCTAAGGAGTCCATTGTATGTGATGAAGTAAGTTGCCTCTTATGCATTTAGAATGATCCTGTGTTTTACTCTCCTTGGAAGAATTGAGAAAATCATCACTCAAATATTTTTCAGGTTCTGGGATTTTTGTTTATTTGTTTAAATATTTATTTATCTTAGGTCTTAGTTGGGAACATGGGATCTCTCTCTCTCTCTTTTTTTTTTAAGTTGCAGCAGGCAGGATCTTTAGTTGCAGCATGTGAATTCTTAGTTGGGGCATCTACCTCCCTGATTAAGGATCGGACTCAGGTTCCCTGAATTGGGAGTGTGGAATCTTAACCACTGTACCATCAGGGAAGTTCCTGTTCTGGGTTTTGATGCATTTGCATCACTGGGGGGTTATTAGAAATGCAGAATAAGGAGCCATTCATACCTACAAGATCAGAATCTTTATTTCTGCAATATTCTCTTGTGATTTCTGCTCACATTTAAGTTTGAAAGACACTGCTTTAGATTAGTGGTTCTGAGCCTTGGCTACGCTTCAGGATCACTGAAGGAGATTAGAAAGAATATTGATGCTCAGCTCTCCCCCTGCCCTCATTTAATCGGCTTGATGAAAGGCATGATCTGCTGGGAAAGATTGAAGGCAAAAGAAGGAAAGGGAGGCAGGGGATTAGATGGTTGGCTGGAATCATCGGCTCAATGAACATGAATCTGAGCAAACTCTGGGAGATAGTGAAGGACAGGGAAGCCTGGTATGTTGCAATCCATGAGGTCGCAAAGAGTCAGACATGATTTAGCAACTGATCAACAACAAGGGCATGGGCATGGCTATTTTTCAAATGCTCACTTAGGTGAGGCAAGGGTTAAGAACCACTAGACCTGGGAAATAAGACCCTGAAAAAATGAAGGCTTAACCAGCCTATGTGGAGAAGGCAATGGCACCCCACTCCAGTACTCTTGCCTGGAAAATCCCATGGACGGAGGAGCCTGGTGGGCTGCAGTCCATGGGGTCGCTATGAGTCGGGCACAACTGAGCAACTTCACTTTCACTTTTCACTTTCATGCATTGGAGAAGGAAATGGCAACCCACTCCAGTGTTCTTGCCTGGAGAATCCCAGGGATGGGGGAGCCTGGTAGGCTGCTGTCTATGGGGTCGCACAGAGTCGGACATGACTGAGGTGACTTAGCAGCAGCAGCAGCAACAAGCCTATGAGACAGATATAGATGGACTACTGGTGAAATGGGAGCCATGGTACTTTCTGATCCTTTAGTTCAGTGGGGTTAGAGGAAGATGAATTACACAAAACCTATTAGCTTCTTTGAGTTTCACAAAGAAAAGTTAAACTTATAAATGTTATATAATATAATTATATGAAAAATGAAGACAAGTATGCAAATACCTCATTGAAACATTGAGAATAAGATACAAAATGAAATGGATCTTGAGAAAGTGTCTTAGGAACTGAAGAGTAATAAAAAATAAAGTGTATGTCTGGGTAAATACATTTAAACTCTAATTTCCAGATGAATTTTTGTATTGAATTTAGTATCTGCCCTCAGGTTTGGTCAATAGTATATAGATAAGGAAATTTCTAATCTAAAACTTCTTAAAAATCCTATAATGATCATAGTTACTGAAAGCCCAGTGGGATTAAATAACCTGTTTTAAGTCTTTATCTATATGGCAGGGGATATAAAAGATTTGCAAAATTATGTATCCAACTAAGGATGATCTGTGTACCCATAGGACCAAGACTGGCTTAAGCCAGAGTAGGGCTTTTCAGTTGGTGTGAATATGTAGCACAACTGTGTCCTTTTCTAAATTCATAAGGAAGTACCTGAGGTCATTACTTCCCTTTTTCTCAGAATGAATCTCACCTCAGATCTTTCCCACAGAGGGAACTGGGCATTGGTTGCTTGGCTGTTATTCTTTTCTTTTCCTTAGGTCATAGGCTACCAGGAATTTACTGATATGTTGCTCCAGACTATTTGCTTCCCTTTATAGGATTTTAGGTTGAATCTTCACAAAAACATCCACTAGATAATTTTTATGATGCTTTAAAACCATTACCTCATTTGAGACTCACTAAGATCATGTAAGTTATTCAGAGCAGAGATGATATTTTCCTCTTATGGATGATAAAACTGATTGATGTTCAAAAACATGGAGTTAGTTCCCTAATGTCTCAGTGATACTTGACATCACTGTTTATTGCTCGTAATAGTCCTTCCTGTTTAAAATATCCAGGTCTAGAACTCGAGTTTTGTTCAACAGTCCAAGTGATTTTTTTTCACTTTCTTGCACTTGGATTTTGCCCCCCACCCTCTCATTTCTCTTTCATTCTCTTTTTCTTCTCCTATTTTCCTTCAATCCTATGTAATCCGTTATTTGTTCTCTTACATATAGTTTCCCTTTGCTTTATATTACAAAATTCCAGTTTCAGTCATAGCCCTCTCTATCTTAAATTGCAATTTTTATACATTTTTGTTCATATCATGGTGATAATTGTTTAAATCAAAAGTTTAAGAGTAACTGAATTGTTGGTGTTTTGTTTTTGGATCTAAATAACTGATGACTATAACCTTTTTTCCCTGGGTCACTGGCAACTTTCAAGCAGTGTCCTGTACATTACACCTTAATAAATGCCATTTTACTTTGTGCTTTTTGAGTTCTGGTTTCTTTCCCCAATAGAAAGGAAAACCAGATATTTTATCAAAGTGACAGTGTGGTATTCAGTTTTCAGATTTCTAGTTCTTGGAAGAGTGCCTTCAAAAGCCACAAAGTTCTTTAATTGTCCTGAGCACCTGCTTCAAAATACCTCAGTGTTAAACTATTTGTTTTTCCTCTTTAGGAGACCATAGTACCAGTTCTGTTAACACTTTGACACCACGCCAAAATATACAGCAGTCATTTAAGATTGAGTATTAAAGGCCCCATTCACCATTTTTTTAAGAGAAGGGAAAAAAAGGAATAAGGTCTTTCACACATTCCCTCTGTAATTATAAATGTAAAGCCATTCTGGAGTCATCTACCTAGCAGATGGAAATATTGCAAGGGTTTACTGTATAGTTCACTCTCATTTTCCAACAAAAAATAGATTGATTTTATTCATTTATTTTGGACTTCATTGGTACCCTTTTTTCTGGTCTTCAAGGTGCAAAAATAAGAAATAACTTTTTATATTAGTTAAATCATTCATGCATATAGGAGGTGCTTCCATGCCTGGAATAAGTGCCACTGGGCATCTAACCACAGCTCTGGCCAACCACACATAGCTTCTCTTGTTCTACCAGGCCCTACCCCTTTGCTCTTCAATGCTCCCACAGTTCCTGGATCCTGGACTTCTCTGAAAGGAAGGTGTGCTTGCTTTGTGTGCTTGCTGACCGGTAATTCCTATGCCTTGCAGGCTCAGAGTACCCTGCTACTTCTCCTTTCCCTGGATTTTCCAGCAAAAAGATATTGGTGAATAGCTTTGGGAAGAAGTTCATGAATTTCCTTTGTTGAATTAAGAAATGTACACATAAGTCTATATGGAGAAATGGCATGTGATATAATTTCACTCACACACATATACAATGCTTACTGCATTCACTTCCTGCTCAGATTTCTTCTGAGAACCTTGCATAGTCCTTCATATTCTCTAAACTCTAAACTGTACAAACGAGGCCAGGACTAACTCAAGACGAAGACTGGCCAGTGATCTAGACCAGGGATGGCTCTGAGAAGCCAAACAAGGGACCTCAAACTGAATGATGACTGATGGAACCAAACACTTTCTCTTAAAATAAAAAAAAAAAAAGAAACACAGAAAATGTGTCAAGGATGGCAGATTAATTAGAGCTAGAGACAAAGGGGAGCTGTAATCTTCACAATGAGAGAGAAAACAAGCTCTGTCTTCAACCAGTGACTTAGATGGCTGGGTAAATGGCTCCTGTGAACCAGGAGCCTCTTAAACCCTTGATTTTCCCATTTCCATGAGCTTCTCTTCTACCATAATTTAGCTATTCCCTCCTTTGGCCCAAATCACTAATTCAGGTCACTAGGTCGTAGCAAAAGTGTATCGTGCCACTCCCTAGCATGGAAGAGCTCCCTCATCATTCTGAAGCCAAACAAATATCCTACCCAAACATACCCCATTAGCTCCTGATATCCTTTCTTCTAAGGTTAAAAATTCTCCCTCATCTACTTTTTCCACATTTATTTCTTGCTTTCAAGAAACTCTTCATTTAGTCTTTCTCACTTCTGTTGATTTAATGTCTCACTCTTTCACCTGGGTCCTTCCCATTGACTTTTGGTTTTCTTTGATTGTCTGTTTTTTTAAAAGTAGAGCATTTAAGAGAATAACATTACAAATGTTCATTTGTGTTAATAAGCGGTTAATGTTTTTCAATTTATGCCTCAGATTTATACTTTTTAGAACAATTTGTAGTTTATATAGAAATTATAAGAAAAACATACTCCATTCCCCCAGAATAATAAATGATGTTTTCCAATTTATGTCTTAGACATATACTTTATGGAGCAACTTATATTTTATATAGAAATTATAAGACATACTTTGTTCTCTTTTGCAATCTCAGTTTCCCTTTTCTATTTTTATGCAAAAGTAGTCATCTTCATTAATTTAATGAATAGCCTTCCTCTCCAGTCTTTATATGTTTACAATAAGTCTGCATATATGCAAACAATAGATAGCACTACTTTTTGAGTTTACAAACTTTTCATAAACATCATTTACAACTCTTTGTGACCCCATGGACTATACAGTCCATAGAATTCTCCAGGCCAGAATACTGGAGTTGGGTAGCTTTTCCCTTCTCCAGTGGATTTTCCTGACCCAGGAATCGAGCCAGGTCTCCTGCATTGCAGGTGGATTCTCTACCAGCTGAGCCACAAGGGAAGCCCAAGAATACTGGAGTGGGTAGCCTATCCCTTCTCCAGGGAATCTTCCCAACCCAGGGATTGAATCCAGGTCTCCTGCATTGCAGGCAGATTCTTTACCAGCTGAGCCACAAGGGAAGCCCAATAAGTTTTATGGCAGCATGTAAACTCTATAGTTATCATCACTGGGTCCAACATTCATTTGTACCAAGGCTACAAAGTCAACGGCAAGGTGACAATAGATCTAATAGCAACAAAAGGACGCTTTGAGAAATTCCAAACTTTTAAGTTTTAAAGCATTATGATATTTCACAGAAGGAGAAATAGTGGTATGACTTAATTATATGAAGAGGAGACCAGAACTAAAAATAGGTAGTTTTGTGTATCCAAAGTTCCATGTTAAGTCCAATGTGTAGAAAATATCACCTAACTTTCATTCATATATTTACTTATTTCTTGAATTAAAAATAATATTGAGCTATGTTCTCAGTAGAGTCACGTTAAATTTAGAGACAGATGTGAAGAAGAAGGCATCACTCTTGCTTTCTTACAACTTACAGACTAATGAGAACAACAGATATAAAGAGGTTTGTCCTAGGACTGTGAAGTGATGCTCCTATAACACATGCTGCTGGAAGTCATGATGCTCCCACAACTTCCTAAAGGAGTTTAGGAAGCCCTCACAGTACAGGGGGTATCCCTGGTAGCTAAGGTGGTAAAGAATCCGCCTGCAGTGCAGGAGACCCCAGGTTGATTCCTGGGTCGGGAAGATCCCCTGGAGAAGGGATAGGCTACCCACTCCAGTATCCTTGGGCTTCCCTGGTGGCTCAATTGGTAAAGAATCTGCCTACTTTGAGGGAGAACTGGGTTTGATCCATAGGTTAGGAAGAAAACCACAATCACAGAAAAGCTAACCAAACTGATCATATGGATCACAATCTTTTCTAACTAAGTGAAATTATGAGCCATGCTGCATAGGGCCAACCAAGATGGACAGGTCATAGTGGAGAGTTCTGACAAAATGTGGTCCACTGGAGAAGGGAATGGCAAACCACTTCAGCATTCTTGCCTTGAGAACCCCATGAACAGTATGAAAAGGCAAAAAGATAGGACACTGAAAGATGAACTCCCCAGGTCGGTAGGTGTCCAATATGCTACTAGAGGAGAGTGAAGAAATAGCTCCAGAAGAAATGAAGAGGTTGAGCCAAAGAGGAAACAAGGCCCAGTTGGGGGTGTGTCTGGTGGTGAAAGTGAAGTCTGATGCTGTAAAGAACAATATTGCCTAGGAACCTGGAATGTTAGGTCCCTGAATCAAGGTAAATTGGAAGTGGTCAAACAGGAGATGGCAAGAGTGAACATCAACATTTTAGGAATCAGTGAACTAAAATGGACAGAAATGGGCGAATTTAATTCAGATGACCATTATATTTACTACTGTGAGCAAAATACCTTAGAAGAAATGGAATAGCCCTCATAATCAACAAAGCAATCCAAAATGCAGTATTTGGGTATAATCTCAAAAATGACAGAATGATCTCTGTTCATTTCCAAGGCAAACCATTCAATATCACAGTAATCAAAGTCTATGTCCCAACCACTAATGCTGAAGAAGCTGAAGCTGAATGGTTCTGTGAAGACCTACAACACCCCAAAATGATGTCCTTTCATCATAGAGGACTGGAATGCAAAAAGTAAGAAGTCAAGAGATATCTGGAGTAACAGGCAAGTTTGGCCTTGGAGTACAGAATGAAACTGTACTTTGGGCAAAGGCTAATAGAGTTTTGCCAAGAGAATGCATTGGTCATAGCAAATACCCTCTTCCAACAAAACAAGAGAAAACTCTACACATGGACATCACCTGATGGCCAATACTGAAATAAGATTGATTACATTCTTTGCAGTCAGAGATGGAAAAGCTCTATACAGTCAGCAAAAACAAGACCAGGAGCTGACAGTGGCTCAAATCATTAATTCCTTATTGCAAAATTAAGACTTAAATTGAAGAAAGTAGGGAAAACCACTAGGCTATTTAGGTATGACCTAAATAAAATCCCTTACGACTACACAGTGGAAGTGACAAATAGATTCAAGGGATTAGATTTGATAGGGTGCCTGAAGAACTGTGGACAGATGTTCATGACATTATACAGGAGGTGGTAATCAAAACCATCCTGAAGAAAAAGAAATCCAAAATGGCAAAATGGCTGTCTGAGGAGGCCTTACAAATAGCTGAGAAAAGAGAAGTGAAAGACAAAGGAGCAAAGGAATGATATACCTGTTTGAATGCAGTTTCAAAAAATAGCAAGGAGAAATAAGAAAGCCTTCCTAACTGAACAACACAAAGAAATAGAGGTAGACAATAGAATGGGAAAGACTAGAGATATCTTCAAGAAAATTAGAGATACCAAGGGAGTGTTTCATGCAAAGATGGACACAATAAAGGACAGAAACAGTACGGACCTAACAGAAGCAGAAGATATTAAGAAGTGGTAAGAATACACAGAACTATACAAAAAAGATCTTAATGACGCAGATAATCACAATGGTATGATCACACACCTACAGACAGACATCCTGGAGTGTGAAGTCAAGTGAGCCTTAGGAAGCATCACTATGAACGAAGCTAGTGGAGGTGATGGAATTCCAGTTGAGCTATTTCACATCCTAAAAGATGATGCTGTGAAAGTACTGCACTCAATAAGCCATCAAATTTGGAAAACTCAGCAGTGGCCACAGGACAGGAAAAGGTCAGTTTTCATTCCAATGCCAAAGAAAGGCAATGCCAAAGAATGTTCAAACTACCACACAATTGCACTCATCTCACATGCTAGCAAAGTAATGCTCAAAATTCTCCAAGCCAGGTTTCAACAGTACATGAATCAAGAACTTCCATATGTTCAAGCTGGATTTAGAAAAGGCAGAGGAACAAGGGTTCAAATTGCCAAGATCTGTTGGATCATCAAAAAAGCAAGATTAGCCACGCTGAAGCCTTTGATGGTGTGGATCACAACAAACTCTGGAAAATTCTTCAAGAGCTGGGAATACTAGACCACCTCACCTGCTTCCTGCAAAACCTGTATGAAGATCAAGAAGTGACAATTAGAACCAAATAGGGACCAACAGACTGGTTCCAAATTGGGAAAGGAGTTTGTCAAGGCTATATATTGTCACCCTATTTAACTTATATGCAGAGTACATCATGCGAAATTCCAGGCTGGATGAAACACAAGCTGGAATCAAGATTGCTGGGAGAAATATCAACAAGCTCAGATATGCAGATGACACCACTCTGAGGCAGAAAGTGAAGAGGAACTGAGGAACCTCTTGAATGTGAAAGAGGAGAGTGAAAAGGCTGGCTTAAAACTCGATGTTCACAAACAAAGATCATGGCACCCAGTCCCATCATTTCATCTCATAGATGAGGAAACAATGGAAACAGTGACAGACTTTCTTGGGCTCCAAAATCACTGCAGATGGTGAGCACAGCCATGAAATTAAAAAACGCTTGCTCCTTGGAAGAAAAGCTATGACCAACCTAGATAGCATATTAAAAATGAGAGCCATTACTTTTCTGATAAAGTTCAGTCTACGTAGTTTTTCTAGTAGTCAAGTATGGATGTGAGAGTTGGACCAAAAAGAAGGCTGAGTGCCAAAGAACTGATGTTTTTGAACTTAGTATTGGAGAAGACTGTTGAGAGTCCCTTGGACTGCAAGGAGATCAAATCAGTCAATCCTATAAGAAATAATCCTGAATATTCATTGAGAGGACTGATGCTGAAGCTGAAGCTCCAATATTTTGGCCACCTGATGCGAAGATCTGAGTCATTGGAAAAGACCCTAATGCTGGGAAGGATTGAAGGCAAGAGAAGAGGATGATGGAGGACAAGATGGTTGGATGGTATCACTGACTCAAGGACATGAGTTTGAGCAACCTGCAGGAGATGGGGAAGCACAGGGAAGTCTGGCCTGCTGCAGTCCATGGGGTGGCACAGAGTCAGACATGACTAAGTGAACAACCCACTCCAGTATTCTAGAGCTTCCCTGGTGGCTCAGATGGTAAAGATTCTGCCTGCAATGCAGGAGACCTGGTTCAGTCCCTGGGTTGGGAAAATCACCTGGAGGAGGGCATAGCAACTCACTCCAGTATTCTTGCCTGGAGAATCCCCATGAACAGAGGAGCCTGGTGGACTACAGTCCATGGGTCGCAAAGAGTCAGACGTGACTGAGCAACTAAGCGCGTGGCACAGAGAGGGAGTTTCAGATGGTAATTAAAAGCTGAGGATGAATTAACCCAAGAAAGAAGAACACTGAAGGATATTTCATGCATAGGGTACGGTATGAATCTGACAGCCCATGGGGTTTGACACATAGTGAAGTGAAGTCACTCAGTCGTGTCCAACTCTTTGCGACCCCATAGACTGCAGCCTTCCAGGCTCCTCTTTCCATGGGATTTTCTAGGCAATAGTACTGGAGTGGATTGCCATTTCCTTCTCCAGGGGATCTCCCCAGCCCAGGGCTCGAACCCGGGTCTCCCACATTGTAGACAGAGGCTTTACCGTCTGAGCCACCAGGGAAGTCAAGCACTCCATAATATTTGGTAATTGTGTGATATTTGAATGAAAGGGAGAAAATGGACCCTTTCAGGGCAGTGATGAATAAGAAAGCCAAGGAACTTCACTAGGGTTTGGTTGTACTGTTTTGATCCATCTGAAAGAAAAAAAAAAAAAAAAAAGAGGAACAAGGAATGGTTTCTATGTCTCCCCTCTCACAACATACCATGATCTAAATGTGTTTTACAATCTTTCGTTTGCTGGTAGGACTTTTCCTAAATGCATTTAGATGAGTGAGTTTGATAATGATGGAGCTTATGTCTGGTTTCTTGGTAACCTCATGAAAAGTTGTTTAAGAATGGTGGTAAAATGATAGATAGAAAGCCACTAACAGAGAAAGCAGAGGGCAAACTTGCTTTAAGGTAGGTTAGGTGATACAACCTTCTCACACAGAGGGCTATATGGTACAAGGGATGCAAAAGCACCCCAGAGCAGACGGACAAGCCTCTGGCACCTTTGCTTAGTGACAAGCCACCTTTCCCTGGTGGCTCCTATGCCACCCAATTTAGAGAAGACACTGTCAGACTCTTTGGGAAACTCCTATTTTCTGATCTCCCAGGAATATTTATAACTTCCTTGCCCTTTCAAATATTCGGGAGACTCTAGTTATACTCCTGTCTAATCACAGCAAGACATAAATAAAGACAGTCTCAGCAACTTTTGGGGTACTTTCTACAAATCTGGGTAAATCAGAATGGTACCACCACTCAGCATTTGCAGATCTAAGCCTTCAGGCCTGCTTCAGTTCTATTCTGGCACACCCTGAAATAAATTTGCTCTTCAAGACATAATGGTTTTATGACATGAATTCATCAAGAAGTAGAATAAGAGGGTATCTTAAATATCCTTTAATGCAACCTGCTGTTTTTCTGTCCATTAGTATAAACAAGGCAAACTAAAAGGGGTGAGAAACCTTTATGACACAGTCATACAAAAACATCCAAGAAGTGAATGTTATTATAATTATTTCAATTAACAAATATTTGGGCCATAGGGAATAATAATATTTCAGACTAGATTCTGACCTTTTTGGTTTATGTCCAGCTTGACACCCACTGTGTTAATTATGTTTTATTATGCAATGCTTTTTGCCTACAAATATAATAATACAGTATTATTATTATTAATCACAATCCATTTCTACATTATTTGAAGACTAAGACAGGGTAGAAGAGAAGTGAAGGAAGTACACTGAATGGAAATGTTCATTTGTTTGAAGGCTAAAGATTATCTTTATGTTTATTCTCTCTCTGATGGCAAAGTACCTAGAAATCTATTCTGCACACACCCTTGATTCCTTCTGGGAAAAAGAATAAATGGGAAATTAGTTGCCTTCCATCTCAGCCACTATATCATACAGTCAGAGCCAACATTATAAATGTCATGACTGAAAGCCATGTTAAACTGGAAGGAATCTTTGAAACCATTACCTATCTCTTATATTTAAAGAGTATAAACTGAGAGTTGAAACCATTAAAAAGTATACACTAGAGTGGCTACATGGCTTCCCTGGTGGCTCACATGGTAGAGAACTCACCTGCCAATGCAGGAGACACAAGAGACACGGGTTCAGTCCCTGGGTTAAGAAAATCTCCTGGAGAAGGAAATGGCAACCAGCTCTAGTACTCTCACCTGGAAAATTCCATGGACAGAGGAGCCTGGTGGGCTACAGTCTATGGGGTCGCAGAGGGTCAGACATGACTAAGCAAGCAAGCAATAGTGGCTATGGACTAGTGACTAGTTGCTGGGTAGATTCATAGGGAAATTACTATGTACATTCTCAGGTTCTCCTTTTTCTCTGTAATTTTGATTTTATTCATCACTGAAGAAAAGCTATTATTTAATTTGCTTTTTATAAATAGCAATAATTTCTACCTTAATGGGTTGAACGGAGTATTAAAAAATTAAAAGTTTGTGAAGTCACATAGTAAAAGCCCCAAAATGGTAGCTATCATTATCATTATCATCATCATCAACTATTTATACCAAACGTAGGTTTACAAAGTATTTGAAGTGACTTTCATTAAAAGACACAGCTATGTTACTGTACGATGTACCTGAAACTGATACAGTATTGTAAATCAACTGTACTTCAGTAAAAACAACCTACATTAAAGTAAAACAAAGATAATGCATTTTTTAAAGTATTAAATTTCCTTCAGAGTTTTTTTATCAGCAGACCAGAATTTTCTTCATGGTTACTTACATAATAATTGTTAACTAATAAAAGGAAAAAAACCAATTACTCATTCAAAAAGACAGATTCTTTTTCTTGGACTAAAGTATAAACATCATTTCTCATAAGACATGGTTTATAAACGAGATTGCAACAACAATATTAACACAATTGACAACATACTCATCAATGTTTTTAAAGCAAACATCAAAGCTTTCTTTACTATTTTAATGAAAATAAAGGACATACCACCATGCTATAACTTAGTGAAAATGTTTACAAGTGAATTGGTTAACTTCTAATCATAGAAGAGAAAAGTAGGATATAAATTAGATTTCCTAGAGAAAGAAAGTATCTGAAGTCAGTAGCTCCCAAAGCTGAACAAAGATCAAAAGTACTCAAGAAACTTTAATTAAGAGTCTGGGACAATTCTCCAGATCTACTAAGAATGACTTTTGGAAGATGGGATCCAGGCATATATTTAAGAAAAAAAAACCTCTTCAGATGAGTCTGATGAGCAGCAAGAACTGGGAGTTACCATCTTAAGGTTACCTCTGATCCATCATTTGTTTTAAGTAATTATTACCTTTTTAATTAAAATTTACATTTTCATTTTAAAATGAATTTAATTTAAAATTAAATATAATTTTTAATGAAACTTTTCAGACAAAATATAACATACCCATTAACATGAAATTTAATAATTGTCAGCATTTGTATATATTTGCTTTAGACTATTATTTTTTTAGTTATTTTAAGATATGTGTTACAAAATAGCTTAACTCTCAGTCTGGTTCTATTTATTTCTTTTCAGAAATACCCAATATCCTGAAATTTATATGTTTCATTCCATGCACATTTTTTGTAATTGTATTACATATGCAGATACCTATAAATAATACATCATCATTTGATAGTAATTTACTACTATAAATTTACTCTGTATAAATTTTGCAAGTTATTCTTTGCTCAATATTATGTTGTTTGATTTGTCTCTACTGGTACAAGTAAAGCTAGTTCATTTATGTTAATGGCTGCATTTTATTAATAAGTAAACCATTCATTTATCTATTCTCCAGTATTTCCCCAGAGATGAATAATTAGCCTATTTTCATTTTTTTCAATATTGCAAACATTGATAACATAGACACCGTTCTGTGCAGTTATGGTTGGCTCATGTAGTTGAATTTCTCTGTGACATAAGTAGCAGAAACTTTGGGACCATTATCCTCTCATCCCCTCAGCATATTCGTGTAGCTTTGCACATACCAGAGGCTTCCTCCTTCAAGCTTCAGCATTTATCTGTCTGGGGGCTTTTTCTGGTCCTAAAGAAAAAGTGCGCTGAACAGGCTAAGGGTGCTGAGGAATTGACATCCGCAGGAGTAAATTTCCACCAATGGAAACTGGTAGAAAATAACTAAGCTTCTTTGCTGCTTGATAGGACATTACTACGGAGAAGGAAATGTCAACTTACTCCAGTATTCTTGCCTGGAGAATCCTGTGGACAGAGGAGCCTGATGGGCTGCTGTCCATAGGGTTGAATAGAGTCGGCCACGACTGAAGTGACTTAGCATGCATGCAATGCATTGGAGAAGGAAATGGCAACCCACTCCAGTATTCTTGCCTGGAGAATCACAGGGACGGAGGAGCCTGCTGGGCTGCCGTCTGTGGGGTCGCACAGAGTTGGACACGACTGAAGCGACTTAGCAGCAGCAGCAGCAGCAGGACATTACTAAGATGTATTCTACCTATTCTTTCAGAGGACTCCCACCGAGAAGAAAATTCCCCATGAGCACCCAGGATTCCTGCTCTGCTGGTAACAATGACACAAGCCTTGTTGACAAGTTTTGGGGTGACTGTTTTCTGTAAGCCAGAGTTCATACTAGCAGATGCTGCTGCTCTAGAATGCCACTCCCAATTTCAGAGGGGCTGACAGCAGTCTGTAACTGAAAAGCCAGGTGCTGATACTTAATTGTTAGAGGCAAGTGGATACAATTACTGTACCAGGCAGCAAAGCTAAAAAGGCAACCAACATCTTTAGATCCTCTGGGATGTGTTGGCAACGGCTAGTATATCTTGTTGTTCCCTGGGATAAGCTAGAAGGCAAAATGAGGGGATGGCTTCATTTATATAAGCCCAAAATCAAAAATCTAAAAAGCTGATTAGCAAGCAGCTGCCAGAAGCCATTGTAATGGAAAGTTACGATGTCTCACACAGTGTCTGACCTGATGACAGAATAGTGTTGGTACAGAAGTTAGGTAATAAATGGAACCCTGGCACTATGCTAGTCCAGTGGGTCCATGGACATATCCTATAGTTTTCTAGGGACACTAGAGAAACGAGCATAGCATGTGTCCATGGACCCACTGGACTAGCAAGGGGCCAGGATTTCTCTTATTACCTAAGCTCTCTATCAGCTCTATTGTTATATACATCATGTGTCCGTATAACACCTGTATATAATATCATGCATATACCAAACCCTCACAGTATTCCATGGCTTGTGGCTTGTGGGTTAACAGTAGGAAAGACCAAGTGGAAGCTCACAAGTCCATCCTCACTACTCTTAGTCAAGATTATAAATTAGAAGCAATGTCCCATTCTGGGTGGAATGGTAGAGTTTGATGACTTCTAGAAGACTTAGAGGATAATGTCCATGATTTCATCATTTAATGTATCAGAATAGCTTCTGCCCCGCCCCCGCCGGCCAAATGAATTGGTTGCTTCCCTGGTGGCTCAGAGGCTAAAGCGTCTGCCTGCAATGCGGGAGACCTGGGTTGGATCCCTGGGTCGGGAAGATCCCCTGGAGAAGGAAATGGCAACCCACTCCAGTACTCTTGCCTGGAGAATCCCATGGACAGAGGAGCTTGGTGGGCTACAGTCCACGGAGTCGCAAAGAGTCGGACACGACCGAGCGACTTCACTTCACTTTCACCATCTATTTAGTGAAGGGTTGCTTTATTTTTACTAGAATTTATTACCTTGTCTTCAAAGTGTTATATGAGGCTATGGATCTGGTGAATGGGTAGTTTTTAATGCTTATCAAGATGAAGGATCAACAACAGAAAATTAATTTTTTGTGAGTCTATATTTTTTGTATAATGACATAAAGTCTGCTAACTAGACTTACTATGGTGATCATTTTGCAAAATATACAAATGTTAAATAGTTATGTTATATGCTTGAAACTAATATGTTTTATGTCAATTACACTTCAAATATTAAAAAAAGGATTAAAATAGTTTCCATTCTCCTGGGAGAGACATCAATACATATTCATAGTCTTGAATAAGTACTGTATAAACTAAGCTGCTCATTCACAATATAGTTCTAAGGAACTTTTTTAATATTACATAGAATATCAAGCTGGTCCATCATGTTGATAACATGATGCTAAATCAAACTTGTTGCTGAGTTTTGGATTCTTCAGAAGACCCTGAGATAGGGTTTCAAGTACTATTAGTTTATTTTGAGGTGTTCCCAGAAAGACAGTAGAGGAATTGGGAAATAGAGAAGAGAAAGCAAACAATAAGCAAGTTTTCACTGTGGATAATTAGAACATAATTTCAGGCTTCCTAGGTGGCACAGTAGTAAAGAATCTGCCTGCCAATGCTTGAGATACAGGAGACGTGGGTTTGATGCCTGGGTCAGGGAGATCTCCTGGAGAAGGAAATGGTGACCCACTCCAGTATTCCTGCCTGGGAAATCCCAAGGACAGAGGAGCCTGGCAGGCTATAGTCCATGGGGTCACGAAGAGTTGGACAGGACTGAGCAACTAACATTTTCACTTTGATATTATATTTTATGTCATTGGTTCTTTTAAAACATGTCTTGATAGTGTCTTATTCTTGCCATGTGGTTTCTTTTGCTATAATTTTAAACATATAAAGATTTTTCAGATTCTGTAATTTCAAATTTGGGTATTGTGTGTATTTAATCTTGCTAATGAAGTATTGTTTCCTTCCGTGTTTTTAAAAATGTTTCATTGTGAAGTCATTAGAAGCAGGCTGTTTGTATGTGTGTGTGTGTGTGTGTGTGTGTGTGTGATAGAGTACTAAATAAGCTTTAGTTGTTTTTCCCCTAAAGGGTTTTGAGTTTGAATGTGCTGATTTGGCTTCCCAGGTGGTGCTAGTGGTAAAGAACCTGTCTCCCAGGGCAGGAGACTTAAGAAATGCAGGTTTGATCCCTGGGTAGGGAAGATCCCCTAGAGAAGGAAATGGCAACCCATTCCAGTATTCTTGCCTGGAAAATCCCATGGGACAGAAGAGCCTGTTTGGCTACAGTCCATGGGGTCACAAAGAATCAGACACAACTGAAGCAACTTAGCACATGCTGATGCAAGTTGACTGATATTGATTTTTTCTGCAAATTTATTGGTTTGATCATTCTTGTATCCCACAAAACATGTAAAATCAAGCCTCTCACTTTCCATGCTGATTTTTTTTTTCTTTTTGACTCAGATTCCCAGGCAATGGCAGAATTTCTTGCCATTTCCCTGGCTCAATGTGTGTGTTCCTAGCAGCTCTTTTCAGAGGATGGAGCCATTGATGGTTCTGCCTCGGAGGGTTTTCATTTCTACCTTCCAGTCAAATATGCTCAAAGATTCCTCGCTTCTTGTGACACTTATGGAGTTTTAAACTCAAGCCTCTAGATGGTAGAGGCTATTTCCAGACCACCACAGCATCTTCTAACATGTGGCTGCTGAATTTCAGGTCCATTTTTACTTCCGCATCTGGGTACATGTCTTTCTTTTGTCTGAGTGAATCCTTCTATTTTGTTTAATTGTCCCTAAAAGGATATGCACTTTTTAGGTTAATAATATGTGATATAGTAAAATGCCTAAATCTTATAGAAAGATCAAGAAGGATTCTGAAATGCCTTCATGCTTCATGTAGCTGGATGGACTCTTTTTTCAAAGAAAATGTCTGGTGATAACCCAAAGTTATTTTGTCTAAAAGAATGAGAGTGCTGTGTTATTGTGTTACTAACTGAGGGCAGGAGGAAAAGGGGGCAACAGAGGATGAGATGGTTGAATGACATCATCTACTCAGCGCACATGAGTTTGCCCAAACTCTGGGAGATAGTGAAGGACAGGGAAGCCAGGTATGCTGCAGTCCGTGGGGTCACAAAGAGTCAGACACAACTTAGCGACTGAGCAACAATAACAAATGAGACATGTTCCTAGGCTTAGGTAAGGAAGTAGGGTTAAAAGTATACTATCATCCTTGAAAGAGTCTTCTTGGATTGAGGGTTGGTTGCTTCATTTGTCATGGCAATAAGCAAGCATGCATGTATGTAGCACCTGGAGCTCTTTGCTTCCATGGAAAATATATATAAAATTTATTTTATTTTCCAAAGAGTTAAATATAGCAACCTGGAAGTCTCAGTGGATCTAGTTCCCTGTGTAAGCCTCAGTATTGGTATTGAAAAGCAGCTGACTCACTTGATCCAGATTGACATGGGGATGTGCTTTTATATAAACATAACAATATTCTCCTATAGCTTTTGTTTTCCTCACTAAATGTGATCTTTGATTAGCTTAATGGAAAAAATACTGTGTTGGAAATGGACTGTTCCAGTTTAAATGCTGAAGAAGAGTACTGACATTAATTGAATGTTTGCATCCATGTTTGAGACTCTTAAGATTTATTATCTCATTTATCTTTACATCCACTATCCATATAGGTATTATTCTGGTGAGATGAGGGAACTGAAATTTCAGTTCAGTTCAGTTCAGTAGCTCAGTCGTGTCTGACTCTTTGTGACCCCATAAATTGCAGCACACTAGGTCTCCCTGTCCATCACAAACTCCTGGAGTTCACTCAAACTCATATCCATCGAGTCGGTGATGCCATCCAGCCATCTCATCCTCTGTTGTCTCCTTCTTCTCCTGCCGCCAATCCCTCCTAGCATCGGAGTCTTTTCCAGTGAGTCAACTCTTCAAATGAGGTGGCCAAAGTATTGGAGTTTCAGCTTCAGCATCAGTCCTTCCAGTGAACACTTCCAGTGAAGGACTGATCTCCTTCAGAATGGACTGGTTGGATCTCCTTGCAGTCCAAGGGACTCTCAAGAGTCTTCTCCAGCACCACAATTCAAAAGCATCAATTCTTTGGTGCTCAGCTTTCTTCACAGTCCAACTCTCACATCCATATATGACCACTGGAAAAACCATAGCCTTGACTAGAGGGATCTTTGTTGGCAAAGTAATGTCTCTGCTTTTTAACATGCTGTCTAGGTTGGTCATAACTTTCCTTCCAAGGAGTAAGTGTCTTTTAATTTCATGGCTTCAATCACCATCTGCAGTGATTTTGGAGCCCAAAACAGTAAAGTCTGACACTGTTTCCACTGTTTCCCCATCTATTTCCCATGAAGTGATGGGACCGGATGACATGATCTTAGTTTTCTGAATGTTGAGCTTTAAACCAACATTTTTTCACTCTCCTCTTTCACTTTCATCAGAGGCTTTTTAGTTCCTCTTCACTTTCTGCCATAAGGGTAGTTTCATCTGCATATCTGAGGTTATTGATATTTCTCCTGGCAAGCTTGATTCCAGCTTGTGCTTCTTCCAGCCCAGCGTTTCTCATGATGTACTCTGCATATTAGTTAAATAAGCAGGGTGACAATATACAGCCTTGACATACTCCTTTCCCTATTTGGAACCAGTCTGTAGTTCCATGTCCAGTTCTAACTGTTGCTTCCTCACCTGCATACAGGTTTCTCAAGAGGCAGGTCAGGTGGTCTGGTATTCCCATCTCTTTCAGAATTTTCCACAGCTTATTGTGATGCACACAGTCGAAGGCTTTGGCATAGTCAATAAAGCAGAAATAGATGTTTTTCTGGAACTCTCATGCTTTTTCCATGATCCAGTGGATGTTAGATAAGTTCACAAATTTATCTGAAGTAAAGAAACCAATAATAATGCATATGACTTCAAAGCATCTGCTCTTCATAGTGTGATACTGTGTGTAAAGCAAGGGGTTTCTGAAAAAGTGAAAAGATAAACTATACCAATCAGAATGAATTTGCAGTTAAAAATGGCTTATTAAATTAGAAATGGATTTGCTATAGGGAATAATGAGCTTGCAATCTATTGAAAGAAGAAGAGCAGTCTATGGGTTAGAACTCCAGAAACATCTCCTAGAAAAACATAGAACTAGCCCACCAGGGGACCTTTCCAGGTGGCACAGTGGTAACAAGTCTACTTGCCAATGCTGAAGATACTGGTTTAATCCCAGGGTCAGGAAGATTCCCTGGAGAAGGAAACGGCAGCCCACTCTAGTATTCTTACCTGAGAAATCCCATGGACAGAGGAGCCTGGTGAGGTGCAGTCCATGGAGTAACAAAAGAGTTGGACATGACTGAGTGAGTAAATAACAACAACAACAAAACCCACCAGGGAATTCACAGTCAGAAAGATGGAGAAGCAGGAAGCCACCTGTACTATAAGCTCCAAGGGCACACTTTCCACGTGGGATTCAGGTTAACATGCTACATCTACAACTATTGGCTTCATAGTTGTGCTGTGCTTCTTCAGTCTCTCCACAAGAAACAATGATCATTCCTTACCTTGCCACATAACCCCAGTGACATCTGCTAGCATTTATACAGAGAAACTCGGTACTTCCTGGGCTGTGCTTCCCAACACGGTCAATAGTAGTGGTAAAGTAGTGGTCTTTGCTTCACTTCCCCTTTTCATATATTTCACAAGTATAGCTGATCAGACTGATCTAAAGCATATCTAGAACCCTAGCTGCAAGGGAGTCTAGCAAATGTGATGTTTAACTTCATAGCCTCTACAGCACAGTAAGACAGACTAGAAGGATGTAATGAATATTGAGTAGCAATTCACTAGATTCACTTTCCTGGACATAATAATGAGAAAGACTCATGGGGGGAACATTCCAGTTTTGTTTGGAAAAACTGGAAAAATTAGTCTGCCTAAGACAACAAGGAAAACCTTTCATGGTAGAGATTGAAAAAAACTATTTTCCTGAGCAATACATCATGGTAACCTCCACTGAGAAAACTCTGGAGTTTATTTGTCTGGAATAAAACCAGAAATATACCTTTCAAAGTATATTTTCTCCATGATGTATGACCCCTAAACATTTTATTTTTACCATTTGAAGTCATATTTGCTTGATAATAGTTTTTCTAATTAAAAATGAAATACACAAAAACTCTGTAAATAAGTTGCAATATTATTAATAATGAGTTAGTGTAAGTATAATACCTCTCAGATAAAATTCAAAATACTCTGTAAAAACCCATAGTCAGAAAAATGATTTTGTTTCCTAAGCTTTTGGCAATATCCTTGCCCATATATCATGTTACTAACATTTTATTCTGTTTAGGATTTCTGCATCATTTCACTATAGCCTCTATTACTAGCCTAAGGAAATGAATGCATATTCTTATAGGAGAAGCAACTGAATTCCTTTTAAATATTTCCATGAAATCAAACCAAACTGGGAGGTAGGTTGTGAAGCTGTGTTAACCTTCTGCCTGATTCTTATTAAAGTCATTCTACATTCTTTTAAGTCCTAGGCACACAGTCTCTGGTTATTTTCATGATGGTTATAATGGAATTACCATTTCAAGTTTGTAGGGGGGTGCAGGAGAAACATGATAGGAATAGCAGGAAGGAATGGCTCACTCATGAACAATCTCCTGAAATTTTGAATTGATTAGGTTTGAGTTGCTAAGAGGGAGAGTGGGGGAAATGTACCCTAGTTTTCTTTTCCTCCAGTTTCCTGTTGCATTATGTGGCTTCTTGAATGTTGCATGATATAAATCATCTTACCACTGGAAGACAAGCTTTCATTTGCAAACTCAGCAGATTTACTTAATTTCATTTTTCCAGTTGGGTATCTTCACCAATTCAGGCCAAGAGAGTATCTCGTGTCATCTAATGCAACAAATAGGTCCTGGAGCATTCAGAGCAATATCCACAATATTGGCAGACTGAGATTTCCTTTCCTCTGCCAAGCACCATCAACATTATTTTTGGGTGGATCTGAATCCGAATAGCCCAGAGTTTCCATTACATCGTCCTAATTGTTAAAAAGGGGGGCCTGCTGTAATTCTTGAAAACTAGTCGGTTTAGTTGTAGTCGTTACCATAACATCAGATTGAAATATTGCCTCTCTCCATTGGTTTGGCCACAGCATAGCAGCCAGCCTCATAGCGTCAAGGCATTAGGAAGGCAAAGCAATCCACAGTCAACAGTATGAATGGAACAATTCACACTGTTGTACATAGATATAGAGGTTAAACCCAAACACATGAAAAAGTGATGCTGGAAGCACTTGGGAACAGCTGGGCCAGATGAATAACTCAATTGGATGCCATGAGGAACAAATTAAACAACTGACTGGAGACCAGGCTGCTCCTGTGACAGACACTTTAATCAGGAAGTCAAAAGCTGATTGACAAGATGAAAAGCTGGATGACATGAAAAATGGAAACAGAAGGAATAACACAAGAAAAGGGCACCCCGGGTCAGCATGCTGACAAAAATAATCAAGTACGACAGGCCATAATCCAATCTTCGAATGTTTGGCATGGTGCTAGTTATGAGAATCTGCAGCCAAGAGGAAAGAAAACTATTATTAAGCAAAGAAATTATCTGGCTTTCTAGAACTCACTATTACATGCTCACTAGAGGATTTTCTTTTCCTTTTTTTTAAAACAAGCGTGTAGCAGCTTTTGTTGAGTTTTATAAGATCAATTAAAAAGTGCTAACATTACTGGAAATAAAGCTTTAGGAAGATGATGTTTAATAGTGTTTTAAATTCACAGTTAAAAAGGTAATATGCGTATTGATTGCCTCAAATCACGAAGAACAGGGCCTTCTCATACTCTTCTATTCAAGGCATAGAGGAAGAAGAGGTAGCAATTATTGGAGGAGGTTTTTTGTGGCCCACTTAATAACTCTTACACTGGATTCTTATTGCTGAGTTACTGTTGGAATCCAAGCATAGCTTCCTGCCAGAGAAGAAATTTGTCTGTGCTACTTGAATTATTTCTGATATGCCTCAGGATACCACCTGCATCCCCAAACATACATTTGGAGATGTACTATCTGAAGAATGGAATAATGATCAGGTTTTTGTTTTTTGGGTTTTTTTGAAGATAGACAGCATAGGAGTTTGTCATCTCCCAGATAAATGTGTGTGTTTGTGGTATATGGCTTCAGTTCACATAGTACTTTTATTTCAGTTCCATACAGCTTCCCAGTTTCCATACAGGTCCAGAAGTATAAGCACCTCTGCAGGGTTTAGACACTATGACTTCGACTTTTTAAGAAAGTCATCTGCTCTTTTAATAAAAGAAAACTTGTAGTAAAAATTTGAAGACCGGTTGACACTGTCTTCCTTGAATTCCTATACTGGAGTTAACCTACATCACAGGAGAAAAGATGTGTTTCTGTTTAGTTTACTGTCTTAGTCTACTGGTTTTTAAACTATTTGAATCTCTATGGGTTTTTGGAAGAAAAGTATGATCACCGCAGACATGTTTCATTTGTATCTACTTCATTACCTTCAGGTCTCAAAGGGCTAGAAGTTCTGGGGCATTAAAAACACAGTGGAAAAGTTTCCTGGACTCAAAAATGTGTAGAAGAAGAAAAACAGCATTTTGACAATATTAACTTAAGTGAGGGCACTAATATTTGACTGAACATATTCAGCTCAAACTGGGGACCAAACTGAAGAACTTTGCATGGATGAAATACCTTGCAGAAAGTAAAACTGAATATCTTATCTATAGAATTCTAGATGTGCCAGGGTCATAATTCATCACTTTTCATTTTATAGAATTTTCTCAAGTATGTCACTGTAAGATTGTAGTGAGATAATTGACCTTTCCCTTGCCATCAATCTTTACAATCCATCAGCAACCAAGATTTATTATTTATTCCTATTATGAATGGGTGTCCTGTTTAGTCTCTGTTTTATTTCTAGTAATGCTATTCTAAGCCTCAAATTTTATATGATATGTGAAGTGAAAGCTGGATCAGAGACATAAAATACAGATAAGACTAAGTTTTTTCTATACTGTGTATTTTAAAATAAAAACAAAGCTAGAATTTAAAAATACTTCAGTTCAGTTCAGTTCAGTCACTCAGTCGTGTCCGACTCTTTCCAACCCCATGAATCGCAGCACGCCAGGCCTCCCTGTTCATCACCAACTCCCAGAGTTCACTCAGACTCATGTCCATCAAGTCCGTGATGCCATCCAGCCATCTCATCCTCGGTCGTCCCTTTCTCCTCCTGCCCCCAATCCCTCCCAGCATCGGAGTCTTTTCCAATGAGTCAGCTCTTCGCATGAGGTGGCCAAAGTACTGGAGTTTCAGCTTCAGCATCGTTCCCTCCAAAGAAATCCCAGGGTTGATCCCCTTCAGAATGGACTGGTTGGATCTCCTTGCAGTCCAAGGGACTCTCAAGAGTCTTCTCCAACACCACAGTTCAAAAACGTAGGAAAGTCTTACACAGTTTTGGGTTTTCCCTTGTTAACTATTTCTTAGCTCTTTTAAAATCAATGAATATCAAGTATCCCAACTTTCTAATTATGTTCAGTGTCCTAATGTTCTAGTATCTTAAACGTATCTTTAGGCTTTAATTGGATAACCTATTACTAGATGGAGATTATACCGATATACTTCTTCACAATCTCTAAAATAATATATACAATGCAGAACAACATAGAAGAAAATAATATAGAAACCACGTGTAGCTGAGAATTTTATTTCCCAGACCTTTTTATTTTTGTAATTTCCTAGCTTACAGATTATCAACACCTGACTTTTGCTTATAAATCTATAGCCCTAATCTTGTATTGGATGTCCTTTGGAATCTAGTGACATAGATAAAGAAAGAAAACGGACATTCACTAATGTGCTGCTGCTGCTAAGTTGCTTCAGTCGTGCCACCCCAGAGATGGCAGCCCACCAGGTTCCCCTACCATGTTCCTATAATTCAACGTGCAATTTTATCCTACAAATCTGATGAAGCAAATGTGTCAAATCATTTAAATACTATTCAAGGTCACATAATGAATAAATGGTAAAGTCTAGATTCTAAACCAGATTTATCTGTTCCTCTACATTAATCTAGAATGTGACATAGGGAACAGCAGAGATAGGATATTCAAGACCCCATTGTTTTGATTGGTAAATAATCAGAAATGGTTCTGGTCTTGCTTGATCCTTTCCCCCCTCTTCTTATCCAAGGTGAATAAGTGTTTTACTCAGGTTTTAGAGAATTACGAAAACCTGCTCTGTGCCAGGTTGGATGTGTTGCCATTCCACAGAATATTTGCTTTCTCTGCCACAGTATGAAGTGTCTTATGTGTCCCTTGAATCAAATCTTTAAAATAGTGTAATAATGAAATAGATAAATGTGAATTCTGAATAAACAGTCCCATGCTTCATTCTATACACATGCACCATACTTTGGTCACCTGATGTGAAGAACTGACTCATTGGAAAAGACTCTGATGCTGAGAAAGGTTGAAGGCAGGAGGAGAAGGGGACAACAGAGGTTGAGATGTTGGATGGCATCACCGATTGGATGGACATGAGTTTGAGCAAGCTCTGGGAGTTGGTGATGGACAGCAAAGTCTTGTGTGCTGCTGTCCATGGGGTCCCAAAGAGGTGGACACAACTGAGTGTCCGAATTGAACTGAATTGCACACGTATTAATAAACAAAATAGTCACCAATGGTAAAAAAAAGAAAAAGAGATGCCGTTGTTGGCAAGGATTAAGAAAGTCAAGCAATCAGAGAATAGTCACTCAAAAAAAATCTCATATTACAAGTCTGATTTCCAAGCCCAGCCTTAACACACTGCCTTGCATTTGGAGTTGGAGTCAAGAAGTAGAGATCTGGGACTAAGGCCATGGTCATTCCCCAAATAAAAATTAAGCATTCATTCAAACAGATTCTAGTCTAATACACTGCTCAGTGGCCACAAACATCCCCCACTTCAGTGTGCATATCGCCCTGCACTGCGACTTTGCCTTCTCATCCAGATACAGACGTGTTGCTCAGCCTCCTTCAACATGTACTGGCCCCTTGACCAACAGAATATGGAAGTAATGACATCATACAAATTCCAAAGCTTGGACTTCATTATGTCTTAAAGATTCTGTCCTTGCCCTCCTGTAATGATGCCTGGATATCACTATTTAGGAAAGCTGGTATAGTCTGCTAGAAGATGAGAGACCACATAAAAGAGAATGAAGACTCCCCAGCAATAGTCAATACCAATCATTAGACCCAAGAGTGAGGCTGTTTTGAACCTCTCAGCTCAGACAACTCTCCAGCATGAATAAACACATGAAACCATTAGATGAACATCCCAGTCAACCCACAGAACTATACAGAAAGCAAGAAGTCATTGTTGTTGAAGTCACTAGGTTTTAGGATGGCTAAATACAAAATAGTTCACTAAAACAGAAGTTAGTACATAGAAATGGAGTGTTGTCATAAGAAAAATCTAAAACGGGTGGCATTGGCTTTGGTAATGGGGAGACTGGTGTCTACAGAGGCTGAGAGAAAATGATTGGTGTCTAAAGAGGCTGGGAGATTAAGGGAAATTGTTATTGGAGAATGGAGGAAAAAGAAACACCCTTGTTATGTAGTAGCCACACAACTGGCAAATGTTGCCTGCTACACTTGGAAGACAGAAATTTTTTCCCATAAATTGGTGGATCCGGCTAGGAGATTTCCAGGCAGAATGTTACGAGCTGGCTTTTTATAGCTGTGTATAATAAAATGCAGGAAGAGAGAGATTAACTAAAGAAAGAACCTTTCAGTTTGTAATAGAACTTAGAGAAAATATAGAAGTCCCAAGATGTGCTGGGTTGGAAAATACTGTCAAAATTAGAATGTGCTTAAAAATTAATATCAGGCTACTTTCAACAAAATGAGGCCATGGGGGCAAGATCAAATGAAGGGTGTGGCTGGAAGACCCGTTCATACAACCTCAGAATGATTTAAGGTGGTGTCTGGTAGACCTCTCACCTAAACAAAAGTTCTTCTGTGAATTCAGACATGTCACCCAAATTTGACACATCTCTGAAACTAGAAAGAAACTAGTTCAACTAGTAAAGAAGCTGCCTGCAATGCAGGAGACACAAAAGATGCAGGTTTGATCTCTGGGTTGGGAAGATCTTCTGGAGCAGGGCGTGGCAACCCATCCAGTATTGTTGCCTGGAGAATCCCGTGGACATGCGAGCCTGGTGGGCTACAGTCCATAGGGTGGCAAAGAGTCGGACTTGACTGAAGCAACTGAACACAGCACAGTTTTGATAATAGGGAGCCTGGTTTTTGTCTAATAGAGGAAATTATAGTTTGATCCATAGAAATCTTATAAAGATTTTTAAAGGAGTTGTATCAATTCAGAATTAAAGGGACAGAGATGAATTCAGAAGCCTCTGAGGCCTCAACTTCCTACAGGTGTAAAGCTGACTGAGAGAACTATTCAAATACAAAACTGGGCTATTTCTTATGGAAAAAGAAAGGTCTCTCAGAGGACAAAGCAAGTAGTCCAGAGGGTAAGAACAAAACGGATTAGAGAGTGGAGGAGGAAATGGCAACCCACTCCAGTATTCTTGTCTGGGAAATCCCATGGACAGAGGGGCCTGGTGGGCTACAATCCATGGAGTCACAAAAGAGTCAGACACAACTTAGCGACTAATCATACTTCAAAGGAGAAGAAAGAGGCCTTAATCAGGGAATAGTCCCTGTCCCTGGATGTGTGTCTATTTAGATCTCACAATTGCTACAGGCTATGTGCTTCTAATTTTTTTCTCTTTTTTAGAAAAGAGTATTCAGTGTCGTTACTTCTTTGTCTCTACTATTGTAAGCCTTCGAGGCAATATAGCTTTCAGAATACAGAAAGCTCAGGATTTTGGAAAGGTTATTTGGTGCATGCACCATTCATTAAGCAATACCTCCAACAGCATCTGGAGCAGGACTCAATAGTTAAATTTCAGCAACCAAAGGTGTGGATGTTCACAGTAAATGAGACAAAACTTGAAAGTAGCCTTACATCACTTCAATCACCAAATGGATAAAAAATTAAAATTTTGGATTTCCAGAAGATTCTGGAACTTGAGAACTGTGGAGAGAGTTGTGGACCTAGAAAAACGCTGTGCATGTGATAGGCCATTGACATATTAATGAGCTCATTGGATTCCTTGCCCATTGCAGCTGCAGAAATCTGTCTCAGCTTTACAAGTTGACAGAAGTAAATCACACACTATATTTTCCATACTATGGTCCGTTTCACTGGCTCTGTGTTGGTACAGCTGGAGTATAGCAGATTCAGATTCTTGTGAATGCATGTGTAATGCTTGTTTCCCTGAACCATGCCAGCAGTTTCTGATCATACCCATGAGTATGAAGGATACTAACAATTTTCTCTAGTCCATCACCCCACTATTACACTGTTATTCCTGGATTCCTCCCTTCTCCCTCCCCATCTCCATGTACATTTCCAACATGGGGACACCCACAGCTCAGAATGTACCCTGAAAATTTGTTGTGGAGCTTGGCTGCTGCCAAAAGCTCTGCTGGTGCTGGGCCTCCTGGGCTTCATCATTCTTGTCACTTAGTCACTCCTTAGCTGTTGTTTTTATTCCCAGTCACTTTTTCAGATGCAGCCACTGCCATCGGAGCTGAGCAGTGGAAGTGGAATTGAAGTTCCATTGTTCATCTCATCCCTTAAGTGTTTTAGCCTAAACAAAGTAAAGCAATCTCTCTTTATGTCTCTCTCTGTCTCTCTATGTCTCCACACATATAAATCTTTCAAGTCTAAAATCTCTGCTATAGAAAAATGAGTGGTTACTGTTTATATGGGTGGCACTAGTGGTAAAGAATCTGCCTGACATTGCGGGAGACAGAAGAGACATGGGCTCAATCCCTGGGTCAGAAAGATCCCCTGGAGGAGGTCATGGAAACCCACTCCAGTATTCTTGTCTGGAAAACCCCATGGACAGAGGAGCCTGGCGGGTTCCCAGTCCATGGGGTCACGAAGAGTCAGACATTACTAAAGTGACTTAGCATGCAAGCATACATGTCAACATTCAACATAGTGGTATCATACTTTTATTCAACAAATATCTATTAAATGACTAAAAGTTTCAGGCACTAATATAGTCAGTGAAGACCAGTGACCCATATAGACCAAATTCCTATGGTCTTGGAGTTTATATGCTGGTCTCTACCAAAACAGTTTCTTCTCACGGATAATCGGTTGGGTCACAGGCTAAGCCAATATGCCCACTGGGTTTTTAGATCATTGGAAACTACTTTTTGAATCATGCCTTCACCCCAGAAGTTTGAGCATCACCTTGGCCTCACCCTTTTTGCTCAAGGTAGTGATTTTGTGAGCCAAAGCCTGATTGTCTGTGTGCATGCTAAATTGCTTCAGTTGTGTACATCTCTTTGCAACCCTATCAGCTTCAGCCTGCCTGACTCCTCTGTCCATGGGATTCTCCAGGCAAGGACTGGAGTGGGTTTCCATGCAGTCCTCCAGGGGGTCTTCCCAACCCAGGGATCAAACCCACATCTCCTATGTCTCCTGCACTGGTAGGCTGGTTCTTTACCACTAGCGCCACCTGGGAAATCCCCAAAGCCTGATGGCTAGACCTAAATATTCTCTTGTATTCCCAACAGGAAACTTTTTTACAAAAATATTTTTTTTGCTCTGATATCCCAGAGTCCCTGTGTCTCTAAGATAAGTCCTTGCCACACAGAGCGTGAGTTCTGTTCAGCAGAATGACACCGGGTGCTCAGCAGTGACCCAGCTGAGAAATACCTGAACTCTTTACCCTCCATTCTCTTGGCTATTGTAACAGCCTCTGAGGTTGGCTTCCCGTCTCTAATGTCTCCTGCTGCCTCCACTTCCCTGAATAACATTTTCAGGGGCTCTCTACTGTCTAGAAGGCATGGAGTTTAGCTTGGTGTGCCAGTGATTCATAACTTTTTCTGCCCCCTGTCAGGTATAGAAGATGGCGGTATCTTTAGAGGGCACTTTGACAAGTGGAAGAGTCTGCTCTCGGCCAGAGGTGATGGGTCTGGTATCTCTGACCACCCATATTTTGCTGGCTGATCCAAAGAGGGCTTAAGAGACCAGTATCTCTGCACTTCTGTAACTCATCTACCTACAACACAGGGAGTGAAAAACTGCCGTATACAACAGCCTTTACAATAAAACACAAACCACTGTTTAAAGCTCTATTTATTTATTTTAACTGAAGGATAATTACTTTATAATATTGTGATGGCTTTTGCCATACATCTGTATGAATCAGCAATAGGCATACATGTGTCCCCACCATCCTGAATCCCCCTCCAACCTCCCTCCCCACCCCATCCCTCCAGGTTGTCACAGAGTACCAGCTTTGGGTTCCCTGCGTCATATATCAAACTCACACTGGTTATCTATTTTACATCTGGTAATGAGTATGTTTCAGCGCTAGTCTCTCAAATCATCCTATCCTCTCCTTCCCTCACTGAGTCCAAGAGTCTGTTCTTTATGCCTGTGTCTCTTTGCTGCCCTACCCGTAGGATCGTCAGTACCATCCTTCTAGATTCCATATATATGCATTAATATGTGATATTTGTCTTTCTCACTTTCTTCACTCTGTATAATAGAATCTAGGTTCATCCACCTCAACAGTACTGACTCCGATGTTTCTTTTGCTATCATCTCTTAAATTACCTAAACTAACTGGTTCCAAAAAAAAACAAAAAATGGAAGTAGCATTTTGCTAATTTCCTGTCTTTCCTTTTCATCTTAGGTTCAGTTAGTTCAGTCGCTCAGTTGTGTCTGACTGTTCGCAACTCCATGGACCACAGCACACCATGCCTCCCTGTCCATCATCAACTCCCGGAGCTTACTCAAACTCATCTCCATTGAGTTGGTGATGCCATCCAAACATCTCATCCTGTCATCCCCGTCTCCTCCTGCCTTCAATCTTTCCCAGCATCAGGGTCTTTTCAAATGAGTCAGCTCTTCACATCAGGTGACCAAAGTATTGGAGTTTCAGCTCCAACATCAGTCCTTCCAATGAACATTCAGGACTGATCTCCCTTAGGATGGACTGGTTGGATCTCCTTGCAGTCCAAGGGACTCTCAGGAGTCTTCTTCAACACCACAGTTCAAAACCATCAATTCTTCAGCGCTCAGCTTTCTTTATAGTCCAACTCTGACATCCATATATGACTACTGGAAAAATCATAGCCTTGATGAGATGGACCTTTGTTAGCAAAGTAATGTCTCTGCTTTTTAATATGCTCTCTAGGTTGGTCATAACTTTCCTTCCAAGGAGTAAGCATCTTCTAATTTCATGGCTGCAATCACCATCTGCAGTGATTTTAGAGCCCCCCAAAATAAAGTCTGACACTGTTTCCACTGTTTCCCCATCTATTTGCCATGAAGTAATGGTCCAGTGGTCATGTATGGATGTGAGAGTTGGACTGTGAAGAAAGCTGAGTGCCGAAGAATTGATGCTTTTGAGCTGTGGTGTCGGAGAAGACTCTTGAGAGTCCCTTGGACTGCAAGGAGATCCAACCAGTCCATTCTGAAGGAGATCAGCCCTAGGATTTCTTTGGAGGGAACGATGCTAAAGCTGAAACTCCAGTACTTTGGCCACCTTATGCAAAGAGTTGACTCATTGGAAAAGACTCTGATGCTGGGAGGGATTGGGGGCAGGAGGAGAAGGGGATGACAGAGGATGAGATGGCTGGATGGCATCACCGACTTGATGGACATGAGTCTGAGTGAACTCTGGGTGTTGGTAATGGACAAGGAGGCCTGGCGTGCTGCAATTCATGGGGTCTCAAAGAGTTGGACACGAATGAGCGACTGAACTGAATTGAACTGAATGGGACCGGATGCCATGATCTTAGTTTTCGGAATGTTGAGCTTTAAGCCAACTTTTTCACTCTCCTCTTTCACTTTCATCAAGAGGCTCTTGAGTTCTTCTTCACTTTCTGCCATAAGGGTGGTGTTATTTGCATATCTGAGGTTATTGATATTTCTCCCAGCAATCTTGATTCCAGCTTGTGCTTCCTCCAGCCCAGCGTTTCTCATGATGTACTCTGCATATATGTTAAATAAGCAGGCTGTATACAGCCTTGACCTACTCCTTGTCCTATTTGGAACCAGTCTGTTGTTCCATGTTCAGTTCTAACTGTCGCTTCCTGACCCACATATAGATTTCTCAAGAGGCAGGTCAGGTGGTCTGGTATTCCCATCTCTTTCAGAATTTTCCACAATTTATTGTGATCCACACAGTCAAAGGTTTTGGCATAGTCAATAAAGCAGAAATAGACGTTTTTTTGGAACTCTCATGCTTTTTTGATGATCCAGCGGATCTTGGCAATTTGATCTCTGGTTCCTCTGCCTTTTCTAAAACCAGCTTGAACATCTGAAAGTTCATGGTTAATGTATTGCTGAAGCCTAGCTTGGAGAATTTTGAGCATTACTTTGCTAGCGTGTGAGATGAGTGCAATTGTGCAGTAGTTTGAGCATTTTTGGTATACTTTGTTAACTAGTTTTTCACATTCAGTTCTTTTTTAAATTTCCAAGCTCCTGCTGCTCTCTACACCTAGAATGCCCCTCTTACAACCTTCTTTGTTGAACTCCTACTCATCTGGCAGAGCCCATTTCAAATGTTGCTACTCTGAAGCCATTTCCAACTTCTTCAAGCAAGTTTAGGTTGCTCTGTGCTCTAGTTGTCAGCACCAATATAACTATCACCATACTTAGTACATTCTTGCCTGCCTTCATTGGGAGCAGCTTTAGAGCCGAGGCTGCGTTTTCTGTAATATGGTACCTTTCACTGGGCTCACCATAGTCTCTGCTAGCTGATAACTCTACATTTTTTGCTGAATGAATGGATGAATATGTCAGTCAGTGCAGAGCTGCAGAAATTCCTCAGGCATTCGGTTTGCATGAGTCTTTAGATAAGATTTGGAATCTTATTGATTCATATTCTCTGTAGGCTGAGATGACAAAATTGTCTTAATGCTCAAACTATCATGACTTTCCCTGGTGGTCCACTGGCTAAGACTCCACGCTCCCCATTCAGGGGATCTGGGTTCAATCCCTGGTTGGGGGATTATTAATAGATGCCACATGCTGCAACTAAGACCTGGCACAACCAAATAAAAACAAACAGACAGACAAACTCAAACTATCAAGCTGTTGAAGGACGGCTGATATCATGTCCACAGTCATGCTGCCATTAAACTTTGCCCTAAAAATGTATATCAATCTATTAAATTTAAATCAAGGAATATTATCAACAGAGATTTTTTTTTTAAACACATATTACATTGTCAGTTGCTCTTTAATAGCTGCTTATTTATCACAATAATCTAACCATGCTAGAACTAGGAACAAAATCATGGAAACTGTTCGTTTGGCAAGACGTGTACTGAATTTTCCATGTTAGTGTTGGGTAACAAATCTTATTAAGAAGTCAGTGTTCCTTAAGTTCAACTTGAAATTGCTCTTGGTCTAAAAGTTTGAGGAAATATGAGTTAAGCACCATGTGACAGGCTGCTGCACCAACAGTTTTACATTGCATGGTCATTAAACTAAGCAAACACAGAGCAAACTATAAGCAGGCCTTGGCATTGCATCTGTACTTGCCATCCCCCCCCGCCCCCCAACCAGGGAATAAACAGAATTCTCATTTAATCATAATTTCTGACTTTTTTCCTTTCAAATGTTTCAAGAATTTGCCAGTGTGGAATTTATTGTAGCCTGTAGCTTCTAGTCTATGGGTATTTGATGCCATTTGAAAGCCCAAGCACACTACATGGAAGTTAGATTGTCAAGTTCACATCGTTAAACACAGTGATTTTTTTAAATAATTTAATCATACATGAAAAACCACCAGCAGTTTGGGTCAAGGTATTTGATCTTTCTTTTCTGGTGTTCCTGGAGTGACACAAAAGGTTGAATTTTATCTCTGATTGTTGTATTATGTATTCAAATAATTTTAGAGGTCAAGCTAATAAGAGAACATAAAAAAATCTATATAATTCTTCATCTATGAGGAGGCATGTTGCTTATGATTAGGGGTAGAACTTTTCCTTGATACATATGTTTTTCATTAGACTCTAGACATTTATGCAGAGTGTCTGCTCTTTATGAAATATCTATAACTATCAGAAAGTGGTCCACTGGAGAAGGGAACGGCAAACCACTTCAGCATTATTTCCTTGAGAACTCCATGAACAGTATGAAAAGGCAAAATGATAGGATACTGAAAGAGGAACTCCCCAGGTCAGGAGGTGCCCAATATGCTACTGGAGATCAGTGGAGAAATAACTCCAGAAGAAATGAAGGGATGGAGCCAAAGCAAAAACAATACCCAGCTGTGGATGTGACTGGTGATAGAAGCAAGGTGATAGAAGCAAGGACCTGTAATATCAGGTCCATGAATCAAGGCAAATTGGTAGTGGTCAAACAGGAGATGGCAAGAGTGAACGTCGACATTCTAGGAATCAGCGAACTAAAATGGACTGGAATGGGTGAATTTAACTCAGATGACCATTATATCTACTACTGTGGGCAGGAATCCCTTAGAAGAAATGGAGTAGCCATCAAGGTCAACAAAAGAGTCTGAAATGCAGTCCTTGGATGCAATCTTAAAAATGACAGAATGATCTCTGTTTGTTTCCAAGGAAAATCATTCAATATCACAGTAATCCAAGCCTATGCCCCAACCAGTAATGCTGAAAAATCTTAAGTTGAATGTTTCTATGAAGACCTACAAGACCTTTTAGAACTAACACCCAAAAAAGATGTCCTTTTCATTCTAGGGGACTGGAATGCAAAAGTAGGAAGTCAAGAAACACCTGGAGTAACAGGCAAATTTGGCTTTGGAGTACAGAATGAAGCAGGGCAAAGGCTAACAGAGTTTTGCCAAGAGAACGTACTGGTCATAGCAAACACCCTTTTCCAACAACACAAGAGAAGACTCTAAACATGGACATCACTAGATGGTCAACACTGAAATCGTATTGATTATATTCTTTGCAGCCAAAGATGGAGAAGCTCTATACAGTCAGCAAAAACAAGACCAGGAGCTGACTGTGGCTCAGATCATGAACTCCTTATTGCCAAATTCAGACTTAAATTGAAGAAAGTAGGGAAAACCGCTAGACCATTCAGGTATGACCTAAATCAAATCCCATATGATTATACAATGGAAGTGAGAAATAGATTTAAGGGACTAGCTCTGATAGACAGAGTGCCTGATGAACTATGGACGGAGGTTCATGACATTGTATAGGAGACAGGGATCAAGACCATCCCTATGGAAAAGCAATGCAAAAAAGCACAATGGCTGTCTGGGGAGGCCTTACAAATAGCTGTGGAAAGAAGAGAAGCAAAAAGCAAAGCAGAAAAGGACAGATATAAGCGTCTGAATGCAGAGTTCCCAAGAATAGCAAGGGGAGATAAGAAAACCTTTCTAAGCGATCAATGCAAAGAAGTAGAGGAAAACAACAGAATGGGAAAGACTAGAGATCTCTTCAAGAAAATTAGAGATACCTAAGGAACATTTCATGCAAAGATGGGCTTGATAAAGGACAGAAATGGTATGGACCTAACAGAAGTAGAAGATATTAAGAAGAGGTAGCAAGAATATACAGAAGAACTGTACAAAAAGAGCTTCATGACCCAGAATCATGATTCTATGGTCACTCACCTAGAGCCAGACATCCTGGGATGTGAAGTCAAGTGGGCCTTAGAAAGCATCACTATGAACAAAGCTAGTGGAGGTGATGGAATTCCAGTCGAGCTATTTCAAATCCTGAAAGATGATGCTGTGAAAGTGCTGCACTCAATATGTCAGCAAATTTGGAAAACTCAGCAGTGGCCACAGGACTGGATAAGGTCAGTTTTCATTCCAATCCCAAAGAAAGGCAATTCCAAAGAATGCTCAAACTACTGCACAATTGCACTCATCTCACATGCTAGTAAAGTAATGCTCAAAATTCTCCAAGACAGGCTTCAATAATACATTAACCATGAACTTTCAGATGTTCAAGCTGGTTTTGGAAAAGGCAGAGGAACCAGAGATCAAATTGCCAACATCCGCTGGATCATAGAAAAAGCAAGAGAGTTCCAGAAAAACATCTATTTCTGCTTTATTGACTATGCCAAAGCCTTTGACTGTGTGGATCACCTTAAACTGTTGGAAATTCTGAAAGAGATGGGAATACCAGACCACCTGACCTGCCTCTTGAGAAATCTATATGTGGGTCAGGAGGCGACAGTTAGAACTGGACATGGAACAAAAGACTGGTTCCAAATAGGAAAAGTCTGTATATTGTCACCCTACTATTTTAACGTAGAGTACATCATGAGAAACGCTGGGCTGGAGGAAGCACAAGCTGGAATCAAGACTGCCGGGAGGAATATCTAACCTCAGATATGCAGATGACACTGCCCTTATGGCAGAAAGTGAAGAACTAAAGAGCCTCTTGATGAAAGTGAAAGAGGAGAGTGAAAAGGTTTGCTTATAGCTCAACATTCAGAAAACAAAGATCATGGCATCTGGTCCCATCACTTCATGGGAAATAGATGGGGAAACAGTGAAAACAGTGTCAGATTTTATTGTTTTGGGCTCCAAAATCACTGTAGATGGTGATTGCAGCCATGAAATTAAAAGGCACTTACTTCTTGGAAGAAAAGTTATGACCAACCTAGATAGCATATTCAAAAGCAGAGACATTACTTTGCCAATAAAGGTCCATCTAGTCAAGGCTATGGTTTCTCCAGTGGTCATGTATGGATGTGAGAGTTGGACTGTGAAGAAAGTTAAGAGCCGAAGAATTGATGCTTTTAAACTGTGGTGTTGGAGAAGACTCTTGAGAGTCCCTTGGACTGCAAGGAGATCCAACCAGTCCATTCTGAAGGAGATCAGTCCTGGGTGTTCATTGGAAGGACTGATGCTGAAGCTGAAACTCCAATACTTTGGCCACCTGATGCGAAGACTTGACTCACTGGAAAAGACTCTGATGCTAGGAGGGTTGGGGTCAGGAGGAGAAGGGGACGACAGAGGATGAGATGTTTGGATGGCATCACCAACTTGATGGACAAGAGTTTGATTAAACTCCGGGAGTTGGTGATAGACAAGGAGTTCTGATGTGCTGCAATTCATGGGGTCGCAAAGAGTCGGACATGACTGAGTGACTGAACTGAACTGATTATCTATTTATCTGTCTTTGTATTTACCTATTTATCTATTCATTTTAGTCTCTCATCTATCTTACACACATTCATATTCATATATATCATATTCAAAATATTTCTAAAGATAACTTTACAGTCATATAGGCTATTAATGTCTGGTATTCTCTACTGGCTTTTTTTCAAGAAGGAAACATAATTTTCTGTATCACAAAGACATTTAGAGATGTATAGTAACATGCAAAATTTTACTTCATTGCAAGGTGCCATTTTAATAAGTGCTGTCACTTGAAATTTGTAGAAATGCCAGTTTTTAGGTAAATAAAGTGCAACACTTCCTAGCAGTAAGTTACTCCACCTATTCAGGCCATTCAACATTTCATTAAACATTTTGCATTTTATACCTGTGTAGACTAATGGTGCAGATTCATTTGTTTTGATATTAAACAAAGCTTTTCATTTTGGACACCTGGATCAGGTGGATTTTCAAATGGATATTATCCTAATTAGTGATCTAACTAGTGCTTTAAATGCTCTCTGGGAGCACCACTTCAAATTCCAGCACTCTTTCGAAGAAACAGAAATTGAATACCATGTTTATTCTGCAAAGGTCTTTCACGTGAAGCCTTAAAGACTGTGAAGACTCCCTGCAATTTTCTCTGAGGGCATGTCTTCATTAGCATTTCAATAATTCAACCTTCTGGTGGTTACTTTGAAATTTCTTTAATCTTTGGCATTGAAACACCTAAGATGTATACCACGAGAGTGTGAATCCTTGTGCTGAGTGTAACTATTATTATTGAGCCAATCTAAGGCAAGAGTGGGGACTTTTCCTAGCAATGATTATGGCCAGCTTGCTGTAAAAATGGTCAGTTAAAGGCCACTTATAAGTGAGAAGTCACTTCATTTTTTTCCTCAGGGAAATACAACATAATCTCATATCTTTACTAAAAATACACTTAAAGTTAGGCAAATAATACATGTTATTTTAGAAAAGTAAAAAATACATAAGATCAAGAAAAGAATAGCTTACCTCATAATTTTATAACCTAGTAACTATTAAAATTTATATACCTTTAATATACCTTTTCAGACTTTTTTCTATGTGTATGTATATATAGGAAAAAATATATAAATGAACTTATCAGTTCAGTTCAGTCACTCAATCGTGTTCGACTCTTTGCAACCCCATGAACTGCAGCACGCCAGGCCTCCCTGTCCATCACCAACTCCTGGAGTTTACTCAGATTCATCTCCATTGAGTCAGTGATGCCATCCAACCGTCTCATCCTCTTGTCTTCCCCTTCTCCTCCCACCTTCAACCTTTCCCAGCCACAGGGTCTTTTCAAATGAGTCAGCCCTTTGCATCAGGTGACCAAAGTATTGGAGTTTCCACTTCAACGTCAGTCCTTCCAATGAATATTCAGGACTAATTTCCTTTAAGATTGACTGGTTGGATCTCCTTGCAGTCCAAGGGACTCTCAAGAGTCTTCTCCAACACCACAGTTCAAAAGCATCAATTCTTCGGCGCTCAGTTTCTTTATAGTCCAACTCTCACATCTATACATGACCACTGGAAAAACCACAGCCTTGACTCGTTTTTTCAGGGGTCTGTGCTGCAGGCTAGGAAGGGGAGGTAGGAGATTAGGGGAGAGGGAGAAGAAGTTCTCATATATAATTTGAACCAACCCCTGTGACTGTGAACTAGATCTGCTCTAGCTCTTGCTCTTAGTATCTTCTGCCATACCTTAATCCATACTGATATCACTTGCAGCAGCCTGGGCCGCCCTGCTGGTATGGTGACCTGCCTTTCACCTCCCCCAGAACTGCTCTGCCATATCCTGCATCACCAGCCTTATAGTATCCTCAGGATATGTTTTCAGTTTCTCCACCTAATTCTCAGTGGGCAGTTTTGTAGCAGAGGGGCTCAAATGACTGGAGAAACCTCATTATTTTATTTTAACTAGAAAAGTGGCCCTTGAATATGGCGGCCAACTATTGCCATTCTCATTTATGCCTGCTTCTTCTCACATAAACCACAATTTCTTCCTAGCATTCAGGTTCTACATTCAGAGGACCAGTGACTTGATTTCCCTCTGCTTGAGTATGAGTTGGGCAACTGGTTGGGATCATAGAATGTGCCATAGCTGATATTCTGAGACTTTGTAAAAATAATTTTTATCTATTTATTTTTGGCTGTACTGGGTCTTTACTGCTGTGCAGGGTTTTCTCTTGTCGTAGAGAGCCAGGGCTACCCTCCAGTTGTGTGCATGGGTGCACAAGCTTTTCATTGCAGTGGCTTCTCTTGTTGCAGAGCGTGGGCTCTAGGGCACACAGGCTTCAGTAACCGTGGCTCCCTGGCTCTAGAGCATGGGCTCAGTAGTGGCACAGGGGCTTAGTTGCTCCACGGCATCTGGCATCTTCCCAGACCAGGATCGAAACTGCATCTCCTGCATTGTCAGGAGGATTCTTTACCACTGAGTCACCAGGGAAGCCCTATATTGGGACCTTTAAGAACGAGTATAAGAGCCCTATCATCTCTCTCTTCCTTCTACTTAAGACTGTGCTGGCCTTCTAGAAGTCCAAGCAAACTCCTGAATGCCTAGAGGCCACATGGAAAGAGATCCTGGAGACTGAGTGGCTATCTTGGATGTCCCAGACTTACTCAATAATGAATGCAACTGCATGCGTGACTCTTGCCAGCATAACATGGAACCAGGAAAGGCCCAGGTGTGTCCTGCTCTACCTAATTCCTGACCCGCTGAATCATGGGAAATAATAAATTATGGTTGTCCATAATAGATCACTGAATCAAACATGCAACCCTGCATTAAGATTAGATTTGGTTGTGTATTTTTAGAAATTATCCTTTATGCCTAAAACAGAAGAAATCACAAGACAAAACACTACTTTCATAACACTGAAGTGTATTTCTTGTTCATATAACATAAATGTCCAGGTGAGTAGTTCAGGGTTAGTAACAGGAGTTCTGTTATCATCAGGCCTTAAAGCTGATTCTTCCTGCTCTTCTCTTAATACATGGTTTTCATTCTAAGATTACCTCATGACCTAATAGAGCTGCTGGAGCTCCAGTTATCATGGCCACTTTCTAGCCAGAAGGAAGAAAAATGAGGGAAGGGGTCAAAGAGGCAGTACTCCTGGCTGAGTCAGCTCTCTTTAAGGAGTTTTTCTGGCAAGCCCATACAATACTATCATGTGGCCAGAATTAAGTCATATGACCACACCTAATTCCCAAAGAGGCTGAGATATTTAGCCTTTTAGCTGGGTGCAGTACCACTCCAACAAAACTGAGGTTTCACTAGGGCAGAAGGAGATGATTGATACTTATTGATAAAATAACTAGCAGTCTCTAAAGCCAGCCCTGTCCTCCCAGGACCGCAGATACCTGATTTAGAGCAAGTTCTCATGCCATCTTATACTTTACACTAAACCACAATTTCCTCCTAGCATTCAGCTTCTACATTCAGAGGACCAGTTCATCCCTCTTCTCTTTTGCTAGTTTTCTTCCAGAAGCTCCACTTTTCTTTGCAGTGTGGCTTCTATCAAGGCCCTCTGTTCACCAGATACATCAGTAGATTCCTGTCTATGGGTTTATGGCTTTTCCTCTAAGGTTCTGGAACTGGTAAAATTAGGGAACTTTACTGCACTGATACTTAAAGTCACAGATCATACAGGTGACATTCCAGAAGTGTTGAGTAACTTGTAAGTAGTAAATACACATTGGGATTCTGGCCCCAGTTATCTGAAACCATGTTTGTATGTATGGGATAATGTATGGAAAATAGTAGTAACAAAAAAAAAAAAAAAAAGATAAAAGTGAGGTAATACAAGAAAAATAGAAATAATGAAAGAAGAAGAAAGAGAGAAGTAGAAAGGAAAAAAAGGGCTCTGTCACTTATTTCCTTGCACTTACCAGTATCTCTCCCCTCTCCTGGGCCTTCACACCACCTGTGTCCTAGGCTGGAGACGCTCTTTTCTGCAAACCTCTTTACATGACTAGTGCCTGTTAATCTTTGTGGTGTAGCATCACTTCTTCAGAGATATTTTCCCCTGATCAGTTTATCTCAAGTAGGTGTACCATGATGTCTCTCTGCTGTCCATCCTGTTTCTTTTCCTTTATAGCACTGATTATAATTTCTAATTCTATATCCAGTTGGTTGTTTATTTGTTTAATATCTGCTTTTCTCTCTATTTCAGTGTTTCCCAAACTTAAATGCACATACAGTTCACCTGGTAAGTAAGTAAAGTCGCTCAGTCGTGTCCGACTCTTTGTGACCCCGTGGACTGCAGCCCACCAGGCTCCTCAGTCCATGGGATTCTCCAGGCAAGAATACTGGAGTGGGTTGCCATTTCCTTCTCCAGGGGATCTTCCTGACCCAGGGATCGAACCTGGATCTCCTGCATTGTAGGCAGACATGTTACCATCTGAGCCACCAGGGAAGCCAACCCTGGTGGCTCAGAGGTTAAAGTATCTGCCTCCAATGCAGGAGACCCGGGTTCGATCCCTGGGTCAGGAAGATCCCCTGGAGAAGGAAATGGCAACCCACTCCAGTACTCTTGCCTGGAAAACCCCATGGACGGAGGACCCTGGTAGGCTACAGACCACGGGGTCACAAAGAGTCGGACACGACTGAGCGACTTGACTTTACTACTTTCTCTCTATACAGAAAGCCCCATGAGAAAGGTACCTTACAATCCTTTTTTTTTCTCTTGCAATCTTTATTTTGCCTGTGCATCCCAAGCATTTACTGTAATGTGGGCATAGCATAGATTCTGAATGGCTATTTGCTGAATGAATAAATAAGAGGAAGTTCAAAGAAAAAAAAAAAACATGAAGTGAGTGAGACTCATTTCCTTCTAAGATGAGCATTAGCTCAGAAGTCTCTCAGCTGCCCATCCTGTTTATTTTCTGGCCGATTGATTCACGCCTCTGGACAGGCTGTGCAGAACTGGGGCACAGTAGAAATTACGGCTGGGCTGCCTCAATGACAAGAGTATCTTCATTTCTGATTTAAAACAAAATTAGCTCTATGCCAGAATATAAGCACCCGAATCAGGAACTTGTCATGTGAGAGCAGTTCCCAATTTTGGTGGATTTCCTGAAACAATACAATAATAAGACATTATATCATTCAAATTGGCTAGAAAAATATTTTGAATAAGAGTGATTTGTCAGCTATTTTTCATTGGCATTAGTAGATAGCTACTCTCATATCTTAAGATACAGATAATACATTATTTGAGAAATGCTTGCCTACCCATTCAGCACTGCATAGAGTAGAAACTTCCTTAGACTCTGTGTGTGTGTGTATGTGTGTGTGTGTGTGTGTGTGTGTGTGTGTGTGTGTGTGTATTAGTTACTCAGTCATATCTGACTCTGCAACCCTGTGGAGTATAGTCTGCCAGGCTGCTCTCTCCATGTAAGAATACTGGAGTGGGTTCCCATGCCATTTTCCAGGGAATCTTCCTGACTCGGGGATTAAACTGAGTCTCCTGCATTGCAGGTAGATTCTTTAACATCTGAGCCACCAGGGAAGCCCTCCTTAGACTGTATCAGTGTATAAAGCATCCAAACTGTCTGGATGGCTCAACATCTGCTGTAGAAGGCACAAGAAAAAAATGATCTGGAAAGGAATAAAGCAGCTCAGGGAAACAACAGGAAGTCAGAAATAATCCCAGGCCCCATGACAAGGGGTTCCATGGAGTCAGACTTACTGTGGCTCTCTGGTCCTCTCTGGTCCTCTCTGGTCAATTGCTATGACACACGAGGTGTTCCTCTCACTGCATCATGGTTTCTCGGGTTCCCTTCCTCCTTTGTTTTCCCCCAGACCTTCAAATACAGTCTGTACAGTCCTTCTGATCCAGAGTTTTAAAGCTATGACTTGAAAGCGATCCAAGCATGCAGGATAACGGACCCGAAAGTTGGTGGATTGATGGCTGCTGAACTTGGTTTGTTCTCAGAGCCTGACGTGAGTGACTGCCCTGGTTTCTGTCCACACACCCATTTTCTTGTCATCACATGATGGAGAATGTTCTACACACTGCTGCTGAGTTAACCTTCCCCAAACACTTCTTTGATCAGGTCATTTGCTTTGTTCCAAAATAAAAAAGAAAAATTTTGGATGGCCCTCTGTTCTCTGTAAGGGTTTAGACACTTTAGTTTGGTCTTCCAGGCTCATCACTATCTGACCCTATTGTGAATTGCTCCTGCTGCCAAAACTGTTCTGTCAATCAGTGGGATTAAGGAGACAGGTTGTTCAAAAGTGATCAATTTTCTAATTGGGTCTCTTGAATGGTTTGGTGTAAAAATCATAATTCATGTCAATAACATCCTGCTGGACTAGCCACACATATTAAATGTCCCACGTATTTAGAGCATCAATAATGTTCAGCTACAGGAATCATGCAGAAATATACCTTCTATCTTGGCAAGAACATGAAGTAGTAAATTCCCTGGGAAGTTGAGACTACTTGGAAAATTTAGATGTCATACTATATCCAGAATAATATAGTGATCTCTCACCACGCTGGGATCATCATCAACAGCAATGATTTAGAAAATGAGAGTGATTTATATTTTTATTTTTGAGCAGTAAATCTTTTTCTAAAATTTATTGGAGGGATTTAGATTTATATAGTAGATTTTAGTTTCCATCATGCAGTAGTAATCTTAATGGCCACTTTGAAATTCCATTCATCTTTACACTAGCCATAAAAGTATTTTGAGACTAAAATAAAGATTTAGATGGTGATTTAGCTAAAATGCTTAGAATTTGATATTTAGCCTGAAAAATTAAACCCAGATGGTAGGCATGTTTGAGGTAGTGAAATTTACCTTGCGTGAGACATGGACATTATCTAACTTAGCAGATAAGCCACATTAAGACATTAATGCCCTATCACCTGATTCTTTCAAATATTGACCTACAGATATTTTTTACAAATCTGAAAATATAATGACTACTTTAAAAAAATGTTGGGACTTTCCTGGTGGTCCAGTGGTTAAGACTTTGCGTTCCAATGCAAGTGGTACAAGTTTGATCCCTGGTCAGGGAGCTAACATCCCACATGCCTCAGGGCCAAAAACCCAAAGCAATATTGTAACAAATTCAATAAAGACTTTAAAAATGGTCCACATCAAACATTTTTTTAAATTGTTAATCAGATCCATCCAAATTTATGATGGCAGCCCTTTGTCTATTTGGGGCTTCCCTGATAGCTCAGTTGGTAAAGAATCCACCTGCAATGCAGAAGACCCCAGTTCAATTCCTGGATCAGAAGATCTGCTGGAGAAGGGATACTCTACCCACTCCAGTATTCTTGGGCTTCCCCTGTGGCTCAGCTGGAAAAGAATCTGCCTGCAATGCAGGAGACCTGGGTTCGATCCCTGGGTTGGGAAGATCCCCTGGAGAAGGGAAAGGCTACCCACTCCAGTATTCTTGCTTGGAGAATTCCATGGATCATATAGTCCATGGGGTCACAAAGAGTCGGACAGGACTAAGTGACTTTCACTTTTACTTTCACATCATCTATTTAAACTTTCTTCTCTTCAGCAGAATAGTTGAGATTATGAGCTCTGCTGTCAAGGTGCTTGGGTTCAAATTTCAGCTGACAGTCTTTACTGTGTGTTTTTTGGGCTCCAAAATCACTGCAGATAGTGACTGCAGCCATGAAATTAAAAGACGCTTACTCCTTGGAAGGAAAGTTATGACCAACCTGGATAGCATATTGAAAAGCAGAGACATTACTTTGCCAACAAAGGTCTGTCTAGTCAAGGCTATGGTTTTTCCAGTAGTCATGTATGGACGTGAGAGTTGAACTGTGAAGAAAGCTGAGCACCGAAGAATTGATGCTTTTAAACTGTGGTGTTGGAGAAGACTCTTGAGAGTCCCTTGGATTGCAAGGAGATCCAACCAGTCCATCCTAAAGGAGATTGGTCCTAGGGTGTTCATTGGAGGGACTGATGTTGAAGCTGAAACTCCAGTATTTTGGCCACCTGATGCAAAGAGCTGACTCATTTGAAAAGACCCTGATGATGGGAAAGATTGAGGGTGGGAGAAGGAGAGGACGACAGAGGATGAGATGGCTGGATGGCATCACTGACTCGATTGACATGAGTTTGAGTGAACTCTAGGAGTTGGTGATGGACAAAGAGGCCTGGTGTGCTGCAATTTATGGGGTCGCAAAGATTCGGACACAACTGAGCAACTGAACTGAACTGAACTGAGAATGTGGACAAATTACTTAAACTCTCTGTGTCTCAGTTTTCCCATCTATAAAATGGAGATAACAATTGGGGGACTGTGAGTATCAAATAGATGAAAGCACACAGGTCTCCTAGTGTCACCTGTTATTATTGAGTAGAACTATTCCCTTTAGGAAGCATGCAAAGTCTTAGTGGAGAAGGGGGGTAGAAAATCAAACACTTTCAGAAGCCAAGCAGGTAATGAGCTATGTGAGTGACTTGGTGGGAAAAGTCCTAAAAGTAAAACCCAGGCCTGTGAGCTGACCAACCAAGACATGTCTATGGGCCAGGTTTGTTCAGGCCTATGGACTGTCCATTGATTTTGACCCCTGAGTAGCAAAAATTTTGAGCTCCAAACCACAAGGCAAAAGGTGTAGGCTGTGGCCCTTCTCTGTCAAGTTGCAGCTCTGTAAGCCTGGGCAGACTCCTCAGTCATCCTAACATCTATCTCTCCATCTGCAAAATGAAAATAATGGAGTTTTCTTACATGTCAGATATTCTATTCAAATGGAGACAAAGGGGAATAATGTTTTTAAACCCACTCATATTTTCAAAAATATATATAAATAGTAAAGGATTGGTTACCATGTTGAGTAATCTGGACACTGTATGGTGGTGGTTCTTAAAGGGAGTGTCCTACTGCACCAATACATAGAAGCCTAAAGCTCACCTGGAGGAGAATTTGGCCCTGAATTCTCTTTTTGTTGGTTTGTTTTGTTTTGTGTGCTTTCTTTTAAGAGATGGACTTATAACCTATGAAACATGAGATTTTTTTTTTATTTTTTAGAATAATGTTTATTGGAATTAAGTTGATTTACAATATTGCATTAGTTTCTCTGTACAGCAAATAAAATCAGCTATGCATATCCATATATCCACTCTTTTTTAGATTCATTTCCCCTATAAGTCATTATAGAGTACTGAGCAGAGTGCCCTGTGCTATACAAGAGGATTTTATTAGTTATAACATTTTGTATATAGTAATGTGTAGATGTCAATCCCAGTCTCCCAATTTATACCCCCACCCTTCTTCCTGGTAAGCAAAACTTTGTTTTCTACATCTGTAACTCTATTTCTGCTTTGTAAATAAGTTCATTTGTACCCTTTTTTTAGGTTCCACATATAGAGATATCCTATGGTATTTGCCTTTCTCTGCCTGACTTACTTTACTCAGGATGACAAACTCCAAGTCCATCCATTTTGCTACAAATGGCATTATTTTGTTCTATTTTATGGCTGAGTAACATCCCACTGTGTATTTGTACTACATTTTCTTTATCCATCCCTCTGTCAATGGACATTTAGGTTACTTCCATGTCCTAGTTATTACAAATAGGGCTGCAATGAACATTGCATATGTCTTTTTGAATTATGGATGTCAACAGCCATACAAGCCTGAACATCCCAATCTTGTCTGATCCTGAATTCTAAAGATAGAAAGGGGCCCAGAATGAATGAGGGAAGAATGAGCAGTCTAGATCAGAGGAGCCAGGAAGCAACTGAGGGTCTAGTTGTGCGCAGAAGACAGTACGATAGTGTGCTTAGTTGTAGTGGAGAACTGGATCACAGCAAATGATACTGTCCAGGGTGGGGCTGCAAGGCAGTTTCAGAGCCCAGTGGTGTCAAGTGGCCTGGGCATGCCTGAATTCATCTTTGGGCTATAGTCCCTGGTGGCCCAGATGGTAAAGAATCTGCCTGCAATGTGGGAGACCCAGGTTCTATCCCTGGATTGGGAAGATCCCCTGGAGGAGGGCATGGCAACCCAACCCAGTATTCTTGCCTGGAGAATCCCATGGACAGAGGAGCCTGGTGGGCTGTGGTCCATAGGGTCACAGAGTTGGATACAACTGAACTGACTTGGCATGCATGCACACACACACTGGTGGAAAAAAACCAAACTGACATAGGCTAACAAGTATTTACAGGCCTTTTCTGTTTCTTCTTATTTGCTTTAAAAAAAATTGGAATATAATTGATTTACAATGTTGTGTTAGTTTCTGCTATACAGTGAAGTTAATCAGCTATGTGTAAACATATATCCCTCTTGAACCTCCCTCCCACCCACTTCCCATCCCACCCCTCTAGGTCATCACAGAGCACCGAGCTGAGCTCCCTGTGGTATACAGCAGGTACCCACTGGCTATCTGTTTTACACATGGTAGTGTATATATGTCAATCCTAAACTTATTTGCTTTTATCATTCAGATGTTCTGAGTTCCTGATCTTATTTTATGCTTTAGTTTGTGGCAAATAGCATTTTCGAAAGGTGGATAACGCCAGTACCCCCATCCCACCTGCTCTATTTACATGTGAATGATGCCCCTCACCAGGGTGGGTCCCTTCCCTCACATATGGCTGGGGGCTTGTGACTACTCCAACCCTGAAAGTGAGGCAGACATGAGATTATGGAATATCTGAGGCTATCATAGAAGGGACATGACCACCACCTGGTTCTCTCAGTTGAGACACTTGACCTTGGACCCCTGACGGCTATGCTGGGGAGACAGGGTAAAAAGATCACATAATAGTAGAAACCCATGTCTGAGGAGCCCCAGCTTTTCCAGCTGAGAGGATGCCCTCAGGCAGCAGACCCATAGGTGAAGAAGCCTTTGGGAGGACCCCTCCCACTGCTGCCGTATGACTACCACCTCATGAGAAACCAAAGTCGGAACTGACGAGTCAAGCCACGGTTATGTTCTCAACTCAGAAACCATGAGAGATGGAAATGGATTGCTGTGGATTCAAGTCACTCAATGTTGGGGTAATTCGTTACCTAGCAATAGACCAATATATTAATACAATATTCATACATTGTACCTCCTCCACTTAAGATCCTGATCACCATGGTTCTAGCTCCAATTAGTAAACGAAATTGAACTTATCATGATTCTTGCTTGAGTTGGATTTTTCATGCTTGGGTCCTTGAACTTCACCCTTGATTCCAGTTAACCCATTCATTTCTATTCAGTTCAAAGAAATTTTTTTAAAAAATGTATGCCTCCAAAGACCATGTAACAAATGCAAACAAAGGAAGTAAATCCAGGAAGGGAGACAAGAGAATAGAAAAAATTGTAGTTAGTTGGAACTAACTACTTCAATCTCATTCAGTATCCGACTCTCATAGTTAGATACAGTGGGGATATGGGCCTAATGACATCAGATTAACTGTTTTTTTTTTTTAAGAAATCAGAGATCCAGATTTTGTAAGAAATACCCTGAGTAAAATTTAAATGCTGCTCAAATTTGAATGACACTATGCTAATGAAGGGCTTCCCTGGTGCCTCAGTTGTTAAAGAATCACCTGCAGTGCAGGAGACACGGATTGGATCCCTGGGTCCGGAAGATCCCCTGGAAAAGGAAATGGCAACCTTCTCCAGTATTCTTGCCTGCAAAACCCCTGGACAGAGGAGTCTGGAGGGCAACAGTCCAAGGGGGTCGCAAAGAGTTGGACACGACTTAGTGACAAAACCACCACCACCAAGCTAATTAAACAAAATAGGTCTACTAGTTGAATTTAGCCATGAGTCGCCAAATTGCAATGCTTAATTTACAAGCTTTAAGTCAGTCTACTTGCTTCGAAGACCTCAAATCCAAGATGAAAAGTTTTTCCAGATGTCGTAGGGATGGTAAAACTTCTGAAAAAGATGATGGTCAAAATGACACTTGAGGGAAAATAATCGTTACTTTTGGTCAAATGATGTTCAGTTTTCAGTGCATTGTAGTAATTGAGTAATGCTGTGTGGTCGTTGAACAAGCCTACACGGCCAAGACAAAGTAAGCAGCTCCTTTCCTTTGTGCAACTATGGTCACGATGATCCTTCAGTGAGACTCGAAAAAACATTGCCCTGAGGTGAGCTCCCATTAGCCACCACCACTGTCCCAGTAGATGTTTGTCATCTACCTCAGTGCTGCTTGGAAGTCTAATACAGGTCTTCTATCTCTCATCAAGACCACAGAACTCATTCTCCTTTGGTGTCTCCTGGGAAAATATCTACTGATTGAGTAGATTCTGTCTCTCCACTCTGAGTCTCTCCTTCCTCGGGTCAATTCAGGTCTTTTTGTAAACAAAGCCTCTTATGTCTCTCTGGGATACGCAGAACTGAGCTGAGCTTGCCCCAGGGATAGGAGTGAGTGAGAGTCTAGGAGGGTAGCAGAAACACTTAATATTACTGATTTTAAATCTCAGTGAACCATCTCAGTAAATTATATGATTGAAAAGATGAGTTCTTAGTCAATAAACACACACCATACTCTGCCTAGAGAGAGATGCACCTCAAGTTCATCCATCCAATCCAACACCCATAAACCAGCTTCATAAAGCAATGGAGGGAGGAACTGAGATTAACAAATAACAAAATCCTTTCAGCCCAGCCCACACAGGCTGACATTAATCTGCACGCATAACACCCACGGCATTTATTGCACTAGAGTATATGCATTTTAGGAAAATGATTTTGCCTTTTCTTATACCTGGTAACCTGGAAAATACAGTCATCTGTACTCTGTCCCCCAGGCGTTAGCACAAATCAGTAAAGAGTTTCCATTGATGGCTCTTTTCGGACTCTAACCACAATTGAACTCTCGGCTTTCCATCACTCGCTCACCCCGTTGTGTACAAAGAAGCAGATATGCAATATAGCAGGAGCCCCAAGAAAAGGTCTGGCTGTTCTGTCAAAACTATTTAGTTCAATATTGTTCTCAATGTGGCACCATAGCCCTGGACATGACACCCAGCACGTCCAAACAGACATGATTATATATGAGACAGAAAGGCACTTGCATCACTGCGGGTTGTTATGCTTTAAAGGGCTTTTTCCCCCCTCTTCAAATTAAAAGTTTTCAAAAATGAAATAAAAATAAACCTTTGAAGAAACCAGATTGAGACTGAATTTGGAAGGCCCTCCTGCCTAGTGTATACTAAAGAAACATTTTCTGGGTTTGTCCCTGATGATTTTCCTTGTAGTTGAGAAACACAATCCACTGGGAGCTTTTGTGGCAGAACAAGAATTTTATGAACACGAACTTTACAAAGACTTCCCTAGGAGATTTAAGGTCTGGAAATCAATAGATCAATCAGCAGCTTTTATCAATCTATGATGGTTCTCTCTCCTTGGATGTTTGGATGAAAATGGGATCAACGTAAATTGAACACGGAATCACTTATTCTTACAAGTTAAATTTGTCAAACTGTAAGGCACATAAATGACATGAAATATAATCATTTTTGATTTGGGGACCCTTCAGGGTGCACGTTGATTGAAGAAAAAAGAACCAGATGTTTCTTCAGCAGGACTTACGGAGGCAATCTAAATATTCCTCAATTCCTGACACTTCTGATCATTTCCAAAGAAGCCAATTCATTAGTTAATTATTGGGGATACGTCTTGTGTATTATATAATTGGCCCAAGGCAAATAGTCTTCAAAGATGGCTGGCTGACTTTATAGAATCTATTTTTACCAAGTTTCCCCAAGGAAATAGGGGAAGATTAATGAGCACTACCTCATCTTACTTCTACTTTATTTTTAATGATAAAGACCTAAGTGCTAGAACTTCTCCTTCCTTATAAAGTTACCTTAGCAGGTAGTTTATGGTCAGAAGAGTTAGGAGAAAATATGAAAATTACATATGGAAATAAGAGCTACTTACCCAGTTCTTCTGGAAAAAAAAACACAGAAAAATGAAGTTGGATTTGTATTTACATTTTTGAGATGCACAAAGGTAACTTGTCTGGGCCATCATCCATACTTGATTCAAAGCTTTTTATTTTAATGTATTTATTATTTTTCTGGCTGCCCAACACAGCAGGTGGGATCTTTGTTTACTGACCAGGGGTCGACTCCATGCTCCCTGCAGTGGAAGTGTGGGGTCTCAATCACTGGACTACCAGGGAAGTCCTGTTATTGAATGAGTACTGAGAAACTCCCCCATACATTGCAGGCCTACCATCACCCCAGGAAAACAATAACAACAGTCAATGCATATGGAGCATTTCCTCTGTGCTTAACACATACTATCTCATTTAATTTTTATAGCAAATATTAATCATGGTCACTATCTGTTAATATCCCTTTGTTGTAGGTGAGAGAATGGAAACCCTGAGAAGGTGAGCCCTACACAGAGTTGCCAGATAAATTACAAGATGGCCAGTTAAATTTGAACTCCAGATAAACAATGGATACATTTTGTTAGACTAAGTGTAGCCCAGAAAATAGACCAAACATACTAATATACTAAAAATATGTATGTATTACTTATCTGAAATTCACATTTAACAGAGCACCCAGCATTTTTATTTACTAAATTCAGTTAGTCATTGGCAGAGCCAGACAAAGCTTTCTGATTCCCAAGCTAAAACTCTTTACCACTATACTAAACTGCCTCTTTCCATAAAAATAAAGTTAAAAATCTCCAATTGACAAAGTCTATAGCTTACTTAGACAGAAAGAATGGCACTGAAGTGGAATGTGTGTGTGCCATGTCTCTTCAGCCGTGTCCAACTCTTTGTGATCTCATGGACTGTAGCCCACCGGGTTCCTCTGTCCCTGGGATTCTCCAGCAAGAATACTGGAGTGGGTTGCCATGCGCTCCTCCAAGGGATCTTCCAACCCAGAGATGGAACCTGCATCTCTTCTGTCCACTGCATTGGCAGGCAGGTGCTTTACCAATAGCACCACCTGGGAAGCCCTAAAACTGGAATCAGTTCAGCTCAGTTGCTCAGTCATGTCTGACTCTTTGCAACCACATGGACTGCAGCACGCCAGGGTTCCCTGACCATCACCAACTCCCAGAGCTTGCCCAAACCCATGTCCATCGAGTCGATGATGCCATCAAACCGTCTGTCATCCCCTTTCCCTCCTGCCTTCCCTCTTTCCCAGCATCAGGGTCTTTTCCAATAAGCGAGTTCTTCACTTCAGGTGGCCAAAGTATTGGAGTTTCAGCTTCAGCATCAGTCCTTCCAGTGAGTATTCAGGACTGATTTCCTTTATGATGGACTGGTTGGATCTCCTTGCAGTCCAAGGGACTCTCAAGAGTCTTCTCCAATACCTCAGCTCAAAATCATAAATTCTTTGGTGCTCCGCTTTCTTTATAGTGTAACTCTCACATCCACACATGACTACTGGAGAAACCATAGCCTTGACTAGATGGACCTTCATTGGAAAAGTAATGTCTCTGCTTTTTAATGTGCTGTCTAGGTTGATTATAGCTTTTCTTCCAAGAAGCAAACATCTTTTAATTTCATGACTGTAGTCACCATCTGCAGTGATTTTGGAGCCCCCAAAATAAAGTCTCTCACTGTTTCCATTGTTTCCCCATCTATTTGCCATAAAGTGATGGGACCAGATACCATGATCTTAGTTTTCCCATTTAAAATGTTGCATTTTAAGCCAGCTTTTTTGCTTTCCTTTTTCACTTTCATCTAGAGGCTCTTTAGTTCCTCTTCAGTTTCTGCCATAAGGGTGGGGTCATCCTCAAATCTGATGTTATTGATTCTTCTCCCAGTACTCTTGATTCCAGCTTGTGCTTCATCCAGCCCAGCATTCGCATGATGTGCTCTGCATATAAGTTAAATAAACAGGGTGAAAATACACAGCCTTGACGTACTCCTTTTCCTATTTGGAACCAGTCTGTTGTTCCATGTCTAGTTCTGTCTCTTCTTGATCCGCATACATATTTCTCAGGAGGCAGGTCAGGTGGTCTGGTATTCCCATCTCTTTCAGAATTTTCCACAGTTTGTTGTGATCCACACTGTCAAAGGCTTTGGCATATGCAATAAAGCAGAAGCAGATGTTTTTCTGGAACTCTCTTGCTTTTTCGATGATCCAACAGATGTTGGTAATTTTATCTCTGGTTCCTCTGCCTTTTCTAAAACCAGCTTGAACGTCTGGAAGTTCACAGTTCAGGTACTGTTGAAACCTGTCTTGGAGAATTTTGAGCGTTACTTTGCTAGCATGTGAGATGAGTGCAATCATGTGGCAGTTTGAACATTCTTTCGCATTGCCTTTCTTAGGGACTGGAATGAAAACTGACCTTTTCCAGTGGCCTGTGGCCACTGCTGAGTTTTCCAAATTTGCTGGCATATTGAGTGCAGCACTTTCACAGCATCATCTTTTAGGATTTGAAATAACTCAACTGGAATTCCATGACCTCCACTAGCTTTGTTTGTAGTGATGCTTTTTAAGGCCCACTTAACTTCACACTCCAGGATGTCTGGCTCTAGGTTAGTGATCACACTATCATGTTTATCTGGGTCATGAAGATCTTTTTCATACAGTTCTTCTGTGTATTCTTGCCACCTATTCTTAATATCTTTTGCTTCTGTTAGGTCCATACCATTTCTGTCCTTTATTGAGCCCATCTTTGCAAGAAATGTTCCCTTGGTATCTCTAATTTTCTTGAAGAGATCTCTAGTCTTTCTCATCCTATTGTTTTCCCATGCTGCTGCTGCTGCTAAGTCGCTTCAGTCGTGTCCAACTCTGTGCGACCCCATAGATGGCAGACCACCAGGCTCCACCGTCCCTGGGATTCTCAAGGCAAGAACGCTGGAGTGGGTTGCCATTTCCTTCTCCAATGCATGAAAGTGAAAAGTCAAAGTGAAGTCGCTCAGTTGTGTGCGACTCTTAGCGACCCCATGGACTGCAGCCCACCAGACTCCTCCATCCATGGGATTTTCCAGGCAAGAGCACTGGAGTGGGGTGCCATTGCTTTCTCCGATTGTTTTTACATAAGACAAGCTAATTTTTACCAGTGATGGGACAGGCATTTCCTTTTCTGCGCAGTCTTAGCACATGTGGCAAAGCAGGACTCACTGAATGGTTTAAAAGCAGGTTGGGGAGATGCTGGCTTACCTCTGAAGAGGTATTGAAGGCTTGTCATGAAGTCAGTGTGGTGATTCCACTATTTTGGCTTCTAGGAGAGCGTCAAATTCAAATTTGCTTTGAATACAATGGTGAATGATGGGATGGGGCCATGTTCTTCGCAGCACTGCGCCCTCTACCTTCTGCTACCTGAACAGTCCCTTCCAATTAATACTCTTGTATTTTGCTCCCAAGACATGGCACACAGGACTACGGTGAAGGAGTTAAAGCATAAAGGCTTCTGAGTCTTACTGCTTGGTTGGATTCCTAGCTTCACCGTATCTCTGTATCTCAATTTCACCCCGGGGAATGGAGATAATATTATCTATCTCTATAGATTTTATAACTTGGTTTGAATTAATGCATGTGATAAAAATAACATCCAGTGACATTTTTTTCCACATACCAATCACTCATCTGAGGGGATTATTTAAATTATTTAATCCTTACAACCACAGTATGAGGTCGATTTTATTATTATCATCCCTACTTTATGGATGAGGAAACTGAGGTATAAATTAAGTCTCTTGCCTAAGATCACACAGTCAGTTAGAGGCAATGGTAAGATTCAAATTCAGGCAGTCTGGATCCTGATTCAATGCTCTCCACAGGGAACATACTAAGACCAATGCCTGGCACATACCCAGCCCACACTGCCTGGTAGCTATTACTGTAAGCTGGCAAAGAACAGTTCAGGCATTGCTCTAATTATCCACTTTGGCCCTAATGCAGACTATACCCACTGACAAATTGCTCCATGCTCTTCTGCATCCAAGGCAACTCAAAAGCTTCTGGGAGGTACCCTAGATTCTCTGACTCCCTCCACTCTGCTTTCAGCCAGCCACTGGCTCCTTCCAATGCCACAGCCCCCTCCCATCCCCGTTGCCTCAGCCCACATTGACTTAAATGTTCACTTCTCTCCAACCCTAGGACAATATGTGCCCAAAGAATCTTTGTTTCCACTTGATCTGCCCCAACCTTGCCAATGGGGACAGCTTTCTAAATTAGAAATGTAACAACAATATGTTGCTCTCTTGCCTAAAGTCCTTCTATGATTCTCCAGTGGCTTCAAGAAACATCCAAGCTCCTTATCCCCATAGTGTGAATCCTGCCCACTCATCTCTAGCTATTTCCCAAAAAAGACCTCATCTTTCATTTCTTTAATAAGCCATGATCTTTCATTCCTCCATTTGTTTAGAACACTGTTTCTTCCGCTTGGAATGTTCTTCCCATTGAACCCCTATTCACCCATTGGGACACTGGCCAAGGACTATGTAGTCTGGAATCCTCCATTTCCCCATTGCACTCATAGCATCTGAGTTTCCTTGTCCCCTTTCCCACTAGTCAAGGGTATCTTATGAGCAAGGCCCATTTGTTATTTATCTCAGTATCCCTAATACTGAGCTTGCAGGTTTATCAAATTAAAAAAAAAATGTTTTACCTTTATTGACACAGACTTAGTAACTATCTGTACCCAAAACAAAGCTAAAGATAACAAACCTCCATAGCAAGAAGAGGAATGGAACTTAAGGTTAGAAGGCACATCTGTTGTCTTTCAGGCAATGATGACTGTGAAGGGTAAGATTCTGCATCATTTTCCTAAGCTTATAGAATGATAGAACCACCCCCCAAATGTATACCTTTCACATTGATAAAGTCCTTGTACCAAAAACTCAGGACCTACAACTGATATATCAAAAGTGCATAAGTATTTATGAGTTCTGCAAAAAGGCAGAAACAGCTGCTTATTTCTAAGCCTTTAACAGACACCACTATAAATGTTTTTTCACAAAGGAACTATATACAAGGGAAAGAATTCAGCCAGCACTTGTGAAAGGGTGAGGTCACTAACTAGCTTGGCTACTCTCTTTTAAGTCACATTTTAGTGGTTCTCGGGTGTGGTCAGTAAAAAGAGAACTTGACTGCAATCAGAAAACTGGACAAGCGTAGTTTCATAAAGATGTTTCTCTCTCCTTCTTTGATGCCAACTTTTTAGGGATGTACTATAATTAAGTTAAAATTGCTTATTTCTCTTGTCTAAACAGGGCAGGTGTTTCCGTAATAGTGTATATTAATCCTAATTCAATTGATTGTATTATAAGTAAAACGGCAGGTAAAAATTCAAAGTTGACTGCTAATGTTTAATTCTTGGTTTAACATTATTAAAAATTAAATTCTGGAGTTAAATGAAGTGATTCTCAATTCTGAAATCCTAGCCTAAGTAGCTGAAACAAGTTTATAAACAAATATGCCTTAGGAAGATAGCTAGAAGTTCAAAATCTAATTTCAGTCTTTCACCTGATATAAATGCAAGCTCATCCTTAGCTTTTCTTTGTCCTACGTGTGGACCCCATCTACTTGTGACTTTGAGGCCCAGTCCCATTTTTCCTAGAGGCCCCCCTTTTCCACTCTCCTACTGTTTCCACCCTGGTTACCCAGACAGGTCAATGAAAAGAAAATCAAACCATCCATGAACTGAGAACATGATGCATAGGGTAAACCAATGGGAACAGGGTTTGAGGACTTTATGACCCTCTAACTTTTCAGACTTGTTCATTTTTGATTGATTTTCATTATTAGGAAAAAGCCACCTATACCTTCTGAAATCATGAGGAGACATAGATGGAAAAGATGGTACCAGAGAAGTGTGGACTTGGGAGGCCATGCTGTTGGGACAATGGGGAAGGCACTTAAAGCTGGTTAGAACACTTGACTGGCCTTTTCCTCGAGTGGTGGTTATTAGCAGGGGAGGGGTCGGAGGTAGGAAAGAGAGTTAGCTATAGGTTGAGCTCAAAAATGTTCTTGGAGAAGCCAAATGGTTTCAGGTCAGAAAATCTGTGACACACTTTGGCTGTTTTTCTAAAGGATAAGCCAAAGGCTGATCTAGCCAGATCACAGACCATCCTACAACACGGGTGGAAACATAGGTTCCTTTGGAAAGCTCTTCTTTGTTCTTTTAATGAATCCTGATTCCATATTAATTGCTATGCAAAGAAATAGGTTTTTCCTGAATCCTCCTCTCCCACCCCATGTTCTTTTTTTTTCAATACTTTTCCATATTTTTAATTTCCTGTATGTTAACTCACTCATTATCTGCATTTTCTCGTGACACTTGTAAGCTCCCTAAAGACAGAGATTCCTGAATACTAAAGCTTAGTCTCATCTAAGGTACCCAGTAGAAAGCTAAAAAATGCTCGATGACAATATATCAATACATTGATCATTTCAGCAAAAACGGTGGGGAAGACATGGTTCTAGTTTAATGGATCCCAGCTTCTGGTATCCAGGCCTGACTGCTCCATACATGTTAAACGGTGACTAGAACTTACTGGAGATGTTACATGAGATGCATTACAGACAGGAGTCCTGTCTTCAGGATGTTAGTGATCTAAAAGGATCCAGGTCGAACAAATCTCTCAGGAATGCATGCTTGGTATGAGTTATCTGCGTTGTTTCTGAACTGCTTTGGGAAAAGTGTGAAAGCTTGGTCTCACTGATCTGCATGATCTCTAAATCCCTTATGACAAAGATCTGCTGCAGCAAATTATTCTTTGCCCTAGAGTCTGTTGTGTTTTTCCGTGCAAGTATACGAAAAGGTTCAAGCATCAAACAAAGCCCAATTTCACAATGTCTTGTAGATTAAAAAAAAAAGAACAACAAATTAGTCCTATTCTATTATAACCAGGAATGGGAAGTAGTTATTAAATCATTCCCTCGAGGTATTTTTATTTTGTTGACTCATGAGGGTTGGCCCTGGCTCCTCCAAAACACTCTGAAGCCATATTTGGAGAACTTTGAGTTGGTGAGTTTACTCATGTGCAGAAAATATTGAGAATTTTTCATACATTCTTTGCTAAATCATTTTGGTTTTCTTAAACAATTGGTATTCCTCCCACTTTTTCTTGCATTTATGCATGTAACTAAATAAAGATGTAGCTGCATTTGTCAGTGAACTGAAACCCACATCATGCTTGTCTTTTAAAAAATCATGACTTTCCATCTCAACTCTGATCAGCTAAGACTTTCTGAGAGTAAATAATTACCCGAGTCTTGTTATTTAAAGATGTTGGAATTCTGACAAGAAAGTTGTTACATAAATAAAAATGATATCATTTATATTAACAATTAATAACACAATGACAGTGAAGATGAATATTCATTTGGAGGAACACAAAAACCCTAACTGGTATTGGGTATTCCCAAGTCAGGTCGAGTAATACCCATACAAACTTGTTAACATATTAAATTAGCCTGGAAATCTTGTAAGCAAAAAAGAAAGTCTGCCCTTCTGAGCTTTCTGCTATTTCCTGCCTCTTGTCAGTCTGGAAATGTTTGAGGACTGCCTTACTCCTGGTATTTCAGTGTGCTGGCTTCTGGTCCCAGATGGAACCAAGAAAAGCAGAGGAGTGTGAAAAATAAAAATATTTTCAGTGTTGTTAACCCAACCTTTTAAAGCCTTAAGAGATTTCCTTCGGATTGGTGAAATAAGTGATTAGAATGTAGGGGTGCTGCTTTCCTCCCCAGGCCAGATAACACATGTTCTCGTGTTTCTAAAGTCATAAAATAAACCTTAAACTAACTGAAAGTCACATCATCTATAGGTTCAGCTAGGCAATTTGACTTTAAAAAAAAAAAAATTAAGCTAGGATTTTCACATGTACATGGAAATTTCTAAAAATACCTCATTCTGCTATGTCTTTAATGACTTCTCCCATTGGAAGCCAAAAGATGAGCCCTCCCTAAGCCCTGTCAAGGCCCATGGTCTCCCAGTAACTTACATCAGGCTCATGTCACAAGAAGAAAAGTTATGGAGACGACTGTTGTTGCTTATTCTCTAAGTTGTGTCCAACTCTTTGCAACCCCATAGACTGTAGCCCACCAGGCTCCTCTGTCCATGGAATTCTCCAAGCAAGAATATTGGAGTGGGTTGCCATTTCCTTCTCCAAGACATCTTCCCAACCCAGGGATCAAACCCATGTCTTCTGCTTGGCAGGTGGATTCTTTACCACATGGCTGGAAAGGAGGCTTGATTCAGATCTTCATCACAAAACAGATGAAGCCTAAAATATTCAGATTTCTGCAAAAAAAAAAAAAAAAGTCAGAACAACAATTGCAATTTTCTCCAGAATTTTTACACCAACTCAGACATCTCAATTGTTTATTTGCATGCTTTTTATTAGCTTTTATTCCCTTGAATTGAACTGGCTGGATAATTTCACAGATTCCTATTTTATCTGGGAAACCAAGATGCTCTCTTTTAAGTACCAGAGGTTTGAAGGATCTTTTGAAAGACGGAAGATCTAAGACTTATCAAGTTCTTACTGAATACCAGGCATCATACTGGTCACATATATGCATTGTCTCATTTAATTTGGAATAACTTCTGACTATACAAATATTACTGTGAACAATGTGGCAGGTTGAATAGTGGTCTCCAAAGATATTCACATCCTAAACCTCAGAGCCTGTGAATATGTTACCTTATACGGCAAAAGGAACTTCACAGATGTGATTCAGTTAAGGAATCTGAGATGAGAAGACTTGGCTGAATAATCTAGGAAGACCTAACGGAATCACTGCTGCTAAGTCGCTTCAGTCATGTCCGACTCTGTGCGACCCCATAGACGGCAGCCCACCAGGCTCCCCCATCCCTGCAATTCTCCAGGCAAGAACACTGGAGTGGGTTGCCATTTCCTTCTCCAATGCATGAAAGTGAAAAGTGAAAGTGAAGTCGCTCAGTTGTGTCCGACTCGTAGCGACCCCATGGACTGCAGCCCACCAGGCCCCTCCGTCCATGGGATTTTCCAGGCAAGAGTACTGGAGTGGGGTGCCATTGCCTTCTCAGAATGGAATCACAGTGGTCCTTATAAGAAGGAGGAAGGAGCAGCAGAGACAGAGACAGTAGATGTAAGGTCAGAGGAAGTTGTCAGAGAAACGCGAAGTACACTGATGGCCTTGAGGATGGAATAAAAGACCACAAGCTAAGGTGACTCAGACGGTAAAGAATCTGCCTGCAATGCAGGAGACCTGGGTTTGATCCCTGGGTCAGGAAGATCCCCTGGAGAAGGGAATGGCAACTCACTCCAGTATTCTTGTCTGAAGAAACCCATGAACAGAGGAGACTGGTGGGCTACAGTCCAAGGGGTTACAAAGAGTCGAACACAACTGAGCATGCACAGCCCAGAAACTGGAGACCTCCAGAAGGAACGGTGACATCTCAGCCTAAGTGAAATGACGCTGATTTTGGACCCTTGATCACTAAATTGTAAGACAACATATATATGTATTCTTTTAAGCTACTAAATTCTTAGTTACTGCAGAAATAGGAAGCAAATATTTATGAGATGCTTATTATGTAGCATAAACTGAGCTAATCACTTTATACATTAAGCCAATGAAGAGCCATCCTTTGATTTTGACAGGTAAGGAAGCTGACAGTGGAAAAAATGGAGAATCCCAGCTCTAATAGGTAGTGATACTGGGATTCAGGGAGGGTCAGCCCAGAGAAATCTCTGTCCTTAATGAAATACCAAGATCAGAATTTTATAAGCATTATTTCTTACTCTAAAAAAAATAACTCTGACATCAGCATTATTCCCATTTATAGATGGGAAAACTGCAGCTTAAAAGGATGAAGTAACTTGCCAAAGGTCATGGAACAAAAAAGTCAGAGCCAAGATTAGAATCAGACTCTTCATCCAAAATTTTACGCGTGTAATCACCACAGGAGATTGAGTGCAGTGCCAATCTCAAAATACTATCAACCAGTTATGTGCTCTTGGACAAGTTGCTTTTTACTTCAGGAAGCTTCTGGCTTTTTATCTTTAGAATGGGGACAAGAATTCTTACTTCATATGAATTTTGAGCGAATGACATGTAAAACCCATAGCGTTATGTTTGACACTTAGTAAGTGTTCAATAAATAGCAGTTAGTTTATTGCAAATTACACAGCCCTGGAAAACCTTTCCCCTCTGCTACCCCATTGACAAACACAGCTGTGCTCAACTTCCCATAGAGGTTTGTCAGGGGAGGAGGCAGCCCATCCTGTCACCACATTTCTCAGCCCCACTTGTTTCGAGGTGTGGCCACATGCTAATTATCCCCGATGCAATGTGAATGGGAGTGATGGGTAGCAGGCTGAAGACTTGATGAGTAATCACGCTTTATCCTCTCTTTTCCCCTCTGCTGAATATAGAGGGCTGTGAAATGCTAAAGGATAGTGTAGCCAGAAGGAGGAAAGGAGAGGCTGCCTGAATCATTACGTGGAGGGAAGCTGCCCATCAGCTAGAAATTTTACGTTTGTTTATTAAATAGTTGGTATTACACTAAGTAAAAAGAAGATACATGCGCACACACACTCTAATAATCTTTTTGAACCCTTTGCCTCTCCTGAGAACGGCTCTACCAAAAATTTCTCCCCTCAGGTATTATCTAGGTATCATTTAACGTTGATACAATTATATTCTAGAACCCACAGATGACACTGAAATTTCATCAGTTGTTCCAATATTATCCTTCAGAGTTATTTCCTCTTCTCCAGAGTCCGATCATGGGGGATGAACTGCACTCATTTGTTATGTCATTTCAGCTTCGTTAAGCTCCTCAGCCTTTCTTATCCTTTCTTAAAATTTATTTTTAGGTGGGTGATAATTGCTTTACAATGTTGTGTTGGCTTTGGCCATACAACAATGTGAATCGGTCATAAGCATATCTCCTCCCTCTTGCACCTCCCTCCCCTACCCCCCAGTCCACCCTTCTAGACTGTCAGGGAGCACCTGGTTGAACTCCCCGTGTTATACAGCAACTTCCCACGAGCTACTTTACATATGGTAATATACAAGTTTCAGTGCTACTCTCTCAATTCATCCCACCCTCTCATGATATTTTACTGTGGCTTCAAGCTGTCAGTTTTTATTTTTTGTTTTGTTTTCATTTGGCTGTGCTGGGTCTTAGTTGCCCCTTGTAAGATCTTTGTGGCACGCAGGCTCTTAGTTTACAGCATGCAAATTGTAGTTCCCTGCCCAGGGATCGAACCCTGGCCCCCTGCATTGGGAACATGAAATCTTAACCACTGGACTACCAGGGAAGGTTAGGGGGAAGCCGGTGTAACCTTTCCTGATGTTGTATTTTTGAAGAACTGAGTTCGGTTCGTTTTTAGAACATATGGTTCCATTTGGGCTTGTTTGTTGTTTTCACGGTTAGATTCATATAATGTTTTTTGCTCAGGAGTATTACCAATATTGTTGTCTATCATGACACACTAGTGATGAGCTGTTCTTCTCTATATTAGGAGGCACATGATGTTTGATTATTTCAATATTGATGATGTTCAGCTTGATCACCTGAGTGAGCTAGTGTCTGCCAACATTCTCCACTATCAAGCTAACATTTCCCTGGTGATATTAGTTTAAAAAATAAATACTTCAAATAAATAATTTGTTAAAACCATGAACCAAAGCATAGATCTTCTAACATTCCAAATACGAGTATTCAATGAAATCAGGAACTAAATAAATGATGTTATCTCATATCAGCTAGAGTCTTAAGTCAGACTCTGAAATTCATGAATATATGACAAATGTGCCATTGGAGAGTCTAAGAGTGAGGCTAATGCTTCTCAGTAATTTTCATAGTCACCCTGAAAAAGAGAAATAAGCCTTTTGTTTTTATTGTGTTTGCCTTTGCCTGAGCTCTTGAGAAAGCAGAACTCGAAGCAAAAATTAAGAGCTGTTGCTTTATTTAGAGGTGCAAACCCAAGGAAAAGAGTGATAAAGAGGACAGGAGGCAGAAAAAGACAGGAAGCGATGCAATGTGGTACATTACTGCTCAACCTGGACTTTGTGAAGAGCTGCTAAGACCTAGAAATTCTGCTCAGTAGGACACATGCTACCTCTCTGGACAGACTATGAAAAAGCTTCAGAGCAGTTCATGAACTGAATAAAGGACAGACAGTGCTTACCTAGCTCTCCATCTCCCAACCCATTGCTCAGAGTTCACACGTGTGTGTGCATGCTAAGTCACTTCAGTCATGCCTGATTCTTTGCGACCCTATGAACTGTAGCCCTCCAGGCTCCTCTGTCCATGGGATTCTTCAGGCAAGAATACTGGAGTGGGTTGCCATGCCCTCCTCCAGGGGATCTTCCCAACCCAGAGATCGAACCTGCATCTCTTAGTCTCCTGCACTGGCAGACCCCTTGAGCACAAGCGCCACCTGGGAAGCCTGAATTCTCACAGGAGGAGTGCATTCCCCTGAACTTTTGGGTTGCAGCATCATCTGGCCCATTTGATGATGGCTTGGGACACAGACTCCATTCATTCAGGACTGGTGAGCTAGCCAGACATTTAGGGGCAGGACCCTGGTGGGCTTGACTGAGAGACACAGGAGAAAGACAGAGAGAGAGAGAAACAAAGAGCAAACCAGCCAGGCACTCCCAGGGCAAGAAACCGATTGGCCCCAGACAATAAAACCACATGGACAGAACAAGCTGGCTGGGTCTGATTGCAACCAGAAGGAACAGATATATACAGTACCATTTCTTCTCTGAGCCTTTTTTTTTATTTCCTTAAATTTTTCACAATGTGTGGCTGAGTATTTTAAAATGATAAAAGTGTCTTCATTTCAAACTTCTAAAACAGACAATTGACACGTGTGGACCTACCAGATGTTGTGTTAGTTTACAGTATATAAGGATCTGGCCCTTTATCTCATGACTCAGCAAAGATACAGAGCATTGCATAAGCTGAGCATGTGAGTTTTTTGCCTTTAAATATTTTAAAGGACAGTGTGGGGGAAGTGCCAAGAGATCGCTCTTCTATTCCAGGGACAAAAGAGGATGATCGTGGAGAATTTGAATATCTTAATTAAGGTTCATAACAATTCACACAAAAACAAGAGCTCAGTGAGAAAAAAAGTAATAGAATGTGTCAGGAGATTGGTAACATGTTAAATATTCTTGTAAAAATTGATGTATAGCTAATTTACAATATTGTGTTAGTTTCAGGTATACAAGTGCAGTGATTCAGATATATATATGTGTGTATATATGTATATATAGGCTTCCCTGGTGGCTTAATTGTAAAGAACCCACCTGCCAATGCAAGAGACATGGATTCAATCCCTGAGTTGGGAAGTTTCCTTCAAGAAGGAAATGGCAACCCACTCCGGTATTCATGCCTGGTAAATCTCATGGACAGAGAAGCCCAGTGGGCTAGGTCCACAAAGCTGCAAAAGAGTTGGACACAACTTAGCAACTAAACAGCGACAAATACATATATATATATATACTTTTTCAGATTATTTTCCCTAATAGCTTATTAAAAATATTGAGTATAGCTTTTAATAAAATTTTAAAAATTATAAACTTTTACTTTTGATAAAAGAAAAATGACTGAATTGGATACAGTAGCTCAAGATTCAGCTCATGGGTTTGTTGTATGAGAAATAAGCACAGATATTTCATTTGTTTGTTTGTTTTTTGACCGTGTCCTGCAGCATGTAGGATCTTAGTTCCCCTGCTGCTGCTGCTGCTGCTGCTGCTGCTAAGCCGCTTCAGTTGTGTCTGACTCTGTGCGACCCCATGGACGGCAGCACACCAGGCTCCTCCGTCCATGGGATTTTCCAGGCAAAAGTACTGGAGTGAGTTGCCATTGCCTTGTCCGCTTAGTTCCCCTACCACAGATTAAACCCAAGGCTCCTGAACTGGGAGCATAGAGTCTTAACCACTGGAACAAGAGCAAAGTCCAAGCATGTATATTTTAGAATGTATTTCTCCCAGAAGGTTTCCATTGCAGAAAATTGAAAGTTAACTGAGATGAAAAGTCTGCATCATCAAATGGATTCTTGAGACATTTAAGAAAAAAATCCAGAGACACTCTACTTTGATCTAAGTGTCCAGGAGGGAACATGTGTGTTTTGTGACATTGCCAGATAGATAGATGCTGGCTGTATAGGACATTATGTGATGGGAGGGAGAAAGGATGTGTGCAGGGTGGAAAGACACATATATGCAGATATTATAGTCATTCTTTCTTCAGGAAACTAATCTCAAACATCAATTTCATGTCCTCCAAAAAGAAAACTGATTAATTAAAAGGGCAATAGAGAATGAAGGAAGTGATCTTCTTTCCTTCAGGAGAACGGTGTGATTAAGCGATTAAGTAAAAAGGGAGCATATGGAACACTTTGGCTTGCATTTGGATAATGTCTGGAACAGAAAGGTCCACGTGTTGAAGAACTCAAACAAAATAATTCTAAATATGACATTTAAAAACAAACACAATAAAAATTCAGACCTCTACCAAAGATCCATAAAAGACAAACAGAAGAATTCTTTTACTGCTCTTACTATAACTATGAATTGCATTTCTTTCTTAGTGAGCTTTGTTTAGCTATGTTGGTTTTCTAGGAAAAAAAAAAAAAGAGTGGCTTTGGGTGGTGGTAATGACAAGGAAAGAATATTCAATTTTTTTAAGTATGGAGTTAATTATGCTGAAAAATACATCAGGGTTATGAATTATCTGAAAGAAACATATCTGCTACAAAACTCCAAACATTAGATAATTGTGTACCTATAAATATCAATCCTCACTCTGCTTATACTGCCCGTTGCTTGTGTTCAACCAAACCTCAGAAATAAAAGAGTCACTCAGTAATAGTGACATCATGGGGCTTCCATCTTCCCCCTCAATGACTTCCAGGTCAAATTTTCTCAGTGTATAAATGAAAAGATGCTATTTCTAACAGCCTTGCAGACTCAACCTGCGATCTCAAAATCCAGCTGTGTTCACTTCGCTTCCTCTTCCGTCTCTGTAATGAACATGCTCCATGCCTGACAACTGTGTTGGTGGTGCGTGAGGTTGAATACAATCTAGCTTGTCTCTTCTGTGAAGGATTTTCTGGCTCTGCCAGCAGAAGAGGAATAAAGAAAAATGAGGGTTTTTTTGTTTTTTTTTTTTTGGTCACTCTTTTTAAGTGTGTTTGTGTATCTTGGAAGGGATTAAGAAAGTGAGGAGACAGGATATGAAAATACAGAACACAAAATGATTGAATAAGAAAATTCTACTTTTATGGAGCCCCTTTGAATTCTCCTTCACATAACATATCCTCAATGAACGGATGGTAATTGACGCTTTCTACCTCACCAAAAAACAACCCACACACTTGTCACTGCTGTGATAAAGAGATCATTTTTGTGGGCAGCAAAATATTTAAGAGTTTAATTCTCATTTGATGTCACAAAATGTAAGTAATTCAAAATCATCCATGTGGTAAGAGAACACCTAGTTATCTATCACTTGAAATTCTTCTTTTGAGAAGCTTTTTACTTGCCAACATTGTGATCTGCTGCTGCTGCTAAGCCGCTTCAGTCGTGTCCGACTCTATGTGACCCCACAGACGGAAGCCCACCAGGCTCCCCCGTCCCCGGGATTCTCCAGGCAAGAACACTGGAGTGGGTTGCCATTTCCTTCTCTAATGCATGACAGTGAAAACTGAAAGGGAAGTCGCTCAGTTGTGTCCGACTTTTAGCGACCCCATGGACTGCAGCCCACCAGGCTCCTCCATCCATGGGATTTTCCAGGCAAGAGTCCTGGAGTGGGGTGCCATTCCCTTCTCCAACATTGTGATCACAAACCTCTTATCTGCCTTGCACCTTCTACAATCAAACCCATTGTCTGTCCACTGTCATTTCTTTCAGACATGTTTACCCCTTTTCCATTTTGTTTCTCTCACTACAAAAATCTGCCCGCTACTTCTCTTTCATTCACTCTATTACACTAAGGCAGTAGAAAAAGGGAGAATTTTGAACATATAACTTTAAAGAGTTTAAATGGAAACTGTTTACATGATTCTCAAACATCAGGCTCAGGGATGCATAAATCTACACAAGGATGTGTACTGATAGACTGTAATAAATTTCAAGAGATAGGCGGATAGATGGGAAAATGTGAAGGTACGATGGAGATTAGAGGCAGGATTGCAGCAACAGTAGTCCATGGACATTAGCCTGAAAGGAGCTCAACCAAAGTTTCCACTAATGGTAACCTTCCCCCTTCTCTGTCCCTTTACTCATTAGGGTCTCAGCTTAACTGCCCAGAAATACCAGTGCTACCTAGCACTGTTTCTCTCCACCCATCAGCTGTTTATTTCCTTCCCTGTCACTTAGCACAAACTGAAATTCTCTTCTGTATTAATTTAATTTGTATAATTCATTTAATTTGTACATATCATTTTGCAAGGTCCTTGAGGTTAGGGACTACAGAATAGGATCTTAACACATTTTTTTTTTAAGTGGGGTATAGGTGCTTCACTTGTGAATGTTGTGTCAGTTGCTGCTGCACAATAAAGTGAAACATCTATCTGTACACATATCCCCTCTCTTGGACCTCCCTCCCACATATCCCTATCCAATCCATCTAGGCAACTCTCCTGCACTCTTGGTTGGAATGTAAACTGGTGTAGCCACTATGGAGAACGGTATGGAGGTCCCTTATAAAACTAAAAATTAGAACTAGCATGTGACCCAGCAATCCCAGGAGTGGGCATATACCCTTTAAAAAGTGAAAGTGAAAGTTGCTCAGTAGTGTCCAGCTCTTTGCGACCCCATGGACTGTATAGTCCATGGAATTCTCCAGGCCAGAATACTGGAGTGGGTAGCCTTTTCCTTCTCCAGGGGACTTTTCCAACCCAGGGATCGAACCCAGCTACCCTTAAAACACCATAATTCAAAAAAGACCCCTGATCCCTGGTTTGGGAAGATCCCCTGGAGAAGGAAATGGCAATCCACTCCAGTATTCTTGCCCAGAGAATCCCCATGGACAGAGGAACCTGGCAGGCTTCAGTAGGTGGGATCGCAAAGAGTCAGACACGACTGAGCAAAGAACACTTTCATGACTTTCATGGACTGTAGCCCACCAGGTTCCTCTGTCCATGGAATTCTCCAGGCAAGAATACTGGAGTGGGTAGACACACCCTCCTCCAGGGGATCTTCATGACCCAGGGACTGAACCCGGGTCTCCTGCATTGCAGACAGATTCTTCACCATCTGAGCCACCACCCTAGACTGGCCCTCCAGATTTCTTTAATCAAGCCAAGGTGCATTTACACATCATCACCACTAGATGGCAGATGCACCATTTTTATAGCTATGAGTGGTTCCCAGCAGCACTTTGCCCTTTGCCTCCTCTTGCCATTCAAGGATTTGGGACACCCTCAGAAACAGCACATTGAGTGAAGTAATAGCATCTTCTTTAAAAACAGTAAGTCATTTATAAGTAATATCTATTATTAAGACTTTGTACTTTAATCATTCAGGATAATAATTAAAATGTAAGAAATATATATGTATATCTCTTAGTAGTCTATACTTTCTCCTCTAACAATACCCAAAAGAAAAACAGATAAAAGAGCATTTCTTGAGAGTTTATGGCAGCCATTAGATGTTAGAACTGGTCTACAGATTTGAGGGAGAGATGCTGAGCTAGCCGATTTGATGATCCTGTCTTCATGCAGCTTACAATCTAGGGACAAACATATAATGATATGATATATAAACATAATGACACGATATATAATGATAATTATATGATATAAAATAATGATAATGATGATACCACATGGTTGATCCTGGGGCAGAGCTATTATCTCATTGCTGGGAGAGTTCAACTCTGTGATAGAGCTTCAGAGAAGTGTTCACAAGAAGGTAACATTGGAATCACGTCTTAACGTGAAATGGGGAACATGGTTTCCATGGTCCCCTAAAGGCGCATATAAAGATTTAAAGCTGTGAAAGGGCAGGGTGCATTTTGAAGACAAAATGAAATGTCTGAACATGCAGAATATGTAGGGCCTTGAATGTTACATGAGAACTAATAGCGGGTCTTCAGAAGGAGGTCACCAGATCCAAATGAGTTTTTAGAAAATGTGTTTCATCAAAAGGCTAAATTTTGTGGAGGCATGTGACATCGATAAATGCTAATCCATTTCATTTTAACCATATCTTTAGCGCCTCCCCTTTCCCCATCTTCAGTTTTATTTTTAATGTTTTTTCAATTGGAGTATACTTGCTTTACAATGTTGTGTTAGTTTCTGCTGTACAGCAAAGTGAATCAACTATATGTGTGCATATATCCCCTCCCACCTGAGGCTTCCTCCTATTCCCCCCTTCCCACTCCTCTAGGTCATCAGTTTTGGAAATGAGTGTTGCTAACACTAAATAGCTGTTTATCAAACACTTTGTTTTGAACCCAGAGATAAATCTCCACTGGTTGATTAGGCCACAGACAAGTTGTCCAGAGAAAGTGAAAATGAAAGTTAAGTTGCTCAGTCGTGTACGACTCTTCGTGACCCTGTGCGCTGTAGCCCACCAGGCTTCTTCATCCATGGGATTCTCCGGCAAGAATACTGGAGCGGGTTGCCATTTCCTTCTCCAGGGGATCGTCCCAACCCAGGGATCAAACCCAGGCCTCCTGCATTGTGGGCAAATGCTTTAACCTCTGAGCCACCAGGGAAGCCTTGAGCCTTTTCAAACCTCAGGGTAACATAAGTAGGATGACCTTCCATGCCTGTCATCCTTTTCATCCCTCATGTAGGGCCTTTTGAGCCATATTCAATATTTTAGAATTTATTTTAAAATCAGTGAGAACATATTGGAAAGTTCCCACGTTGGGAGTAAGAGGGCCTTTGAGCTGAAATGAGGCCCATGAGTTAGAGGATATGGAGGGTGAAAGCTACAGCCTAGCTGAGGGGCAACAGGGACCTCAGCTTAGTGCCTGTAGAATTGGAGAGAATGGGCAAATGTGTGATAGACTGAGTAGGTAAAATAGCAAACTTGGCAATCATTTAGATGTGAATCTTACAAAAGGCCCTGCTACCTAGCATATCATTTCAACTTGTCCCTCTATCACTAAATTTTTTACAGCAGGAGCTGTGACAGAAAAAGATAAAACCTTAAATAGGCAAACACAGACATTTTTTATAGGCGGCTGATATGAATCTTCATTGGAGAATTTAACTGCTTGAGAATATTGCTAATGTTCTCCTTCAGATAAACATGATTAAAATTGGCTTATGATCGCCAAGATGGAAGAATGGAGGAAAGGAATAGTTAAGGAGTCTGGGATCAACATGTACATACACTATATTTAAAATGGATAACAAACAAGGACCTACTGTAGAGCACAGGGAACTCTGCTGAATGCTATGTGGCAGCCTGGATGGGAGGAGAGTTGGGGGGAGAATGGATACATGAATATGTGTGGCTGAGTCCTTTTGCTGTCCACCTGAAACTATCACAACATTATTAATTAGCAATACAAAATAAAAAAAATTTTAAAACAGCAACAATAACAAAAAAAACCCCGAAAGAAACCAAAGCAAGCAATCAAAAAACAACCAATAATAAAATAAAATACTATCGCAGCACTGTTTACAATAGCCAGGACATGGAAACAACCTAGATGTCCATCAGCAGATGAATGGATAAGAAAGCTGTGGTACATATACACAATGGAGTATTACTCAGCCGTTAAAAAGAATTCATTTGAATCAGTTCTGATGAGATGGATGAAACTGGAGCCGATTATACAGAGTGAAGTAAGCCAGAAAGAAAAACACCAATACAGTATAGTAACACATATATATGGAATTTAGAAAGATGGCAATGACGACCCTGTATGCAAGACAGCAAAAAAGACACAGATGTGTATAACGGACTTTTGGACTCAGAGGGAGAGGAAGAGGGTGGGATGATTTGGGAGAATGGCATTGTAACATGCATACTATCATGTAAGAATCGAATCGCCAGTCTATGCCCAACGCAGGATACAGCATGCTTGGGGCTGGTGCACGGTGATGACCCAGAGAGATGTTATGGGGAGGGAGGTGGGAGGGGGGTTCATGTTTGGGAACACACGTACACCCGTGGTGGATTCATGTCAATGTATGGCAAAACCAATTTAAAAAATAAATAAATTGAAATGATGGAAAAAAATAAAATAAATAAAATAAAATAAAATACTTAAAATAATGTGTTATGAGGAAAGTTACAAAAAAATAAAATAAAATTGGGCTTCAGTGTTACAGACAACTCAGTCAGGTGCCCTCAGGTGTGCAGAGAAGGAGCATGTTAGAAAGTGAAAGGTCAAAAGTCAGCTGTGTCTCCTGTCCTCCCAAGAGCACCAGGCTGGCCTTTTCTGGGTGTGTGAGGTTGATGGCTTCCTCCTTCTTCCACCTCTGTATCCTCCCTGAACAGAAGCTTTTCTAACTGAGATGTCAGCTATCCGTCAGACTGGTAGCTGGAGCCCCTGCTCAAGGATTGGCTGTTGAGTGGAAAAGTATTTAAACTGACATTAACGCCAACCTGAGCTGTGTGCACAGCAGGCCATGAGGTGCATCTCTGTGTCTTGGCAGACCAGAGTCTCTTTCTGCATCTCCCCAATGGAGTCCTGCCTTTGACTTCTTGAGTGGTCGCCTGCTACATTCCCAGACTAGCTCTAGAGGCATTCTCATATGCCTTGGTTTAGCTCTATGTGAAAAGCAACACAAAAAGAGCCGAGCATTTGGAACTGACAGGGAATATATGATATATATATATGTTGGCTTCCCCGATGGATGGTTCAGCAGGTAAAGCAATGCAGAAGACACAGGAAACACGGGTTCAATTCCTAGATCAGGAAGATCCCCTATGGCAACCCACTCCAGTATTCTTGCCAACACAAAATGAAGTCTTTCTTCCCGTGTGACTGGTTTCTGCCTCAAAAGAAAATCTTTCAAGGTGAGCTGGGTACCACTGAGGTACCCAGTGCTCTCAGCCTGGAATGCTACTGTTCTGCTGTTCTCTGCCCATCCCTCCCCTTGTGCAGGGAATTTCCAAACATTCCTTTTCTTTCCTTATTTTTGCCACACCATGTGGCTTGCAGGATCTCAGTTCCCTGAATAGGGATTGAACTCAAGCCACAGCAGTAAAAGCCTGGAATCCTAACCACTAGGCCACGGGGGACCTCCTTCCTCCTATTGCTACCTCTGTTTTACAGAACAGAGTGAAAACAATTGTTCTTGAGATCAAGTCTACATACCTGGGAATTAAAAAGATAATTTTTGGAAGACGTGTGTGTGTGCGTGTGTACACACACACATGTGTTTGCATAGTCGCTCAGTTGTGTCTGATTCTTGGCAATGCTATGGACTTTAGCCAGCCAGGCTCCTAAGTCCATGGAATTCTCCAGGCAAGAAAACTGGAGTGGGTTCCCACACCCTACTCTAGGAGATCTTCCCGACCCAGGGACTGAACCCATGTCTCCTGTGTCTCCAGCATTCCAGGTGGATTCTTTACCTGCTAAGCCATCGGGAAGCATATATATGTATATATATATATAAATACACACACACACACACACACACACACACACACACACACACACATATATATACATATGTATCATATTTTCCCTATCGCTTCAAAATGCTATTCCTTGTTCATAGTAAAATGCCAAAGACATATATTTGATAAAAATACTTCTGTCTGTGTGGTCACAGTTCCAGTGACTCTAGCATGTAACTTCTCTCTGTGATTTACTTTCTCCCTTCATAAAATGCAGCTTCTTCAAAGGTAAAATGGCCAATACTAAACATTATATAGATTGCCAAGTTACTTCATAAGAAAATAATGTATGTGGAAGCTCTTTAAAAATCTTGTGGCTCAGCTGGTAAAGAATCTGCCTGCAATTCGGGAGCCCTGGGTTCAATCCCTGAGTTGGGAAGGTCCCCTGGAGAAGGGAAAGGAAGGGAAGGGAAGGGAAATACCCACTCCAGTATTCTGGCCTGGAGAATTCCATGGACTCAGTCCATGGAGTTGCAAAGAGTCGGACACGACTGAGCGACTTTCACTTCACTTCACTTCAATCACCATATAAATACAAAGTACTCAGATCATTAATGCTCCCTTTTTCCTGTTGCAAAGTTGACTGATACAAGGAATTTTCCAAAATTATTAGCACTTTCAGGAAGTAATGCAATTGAAAATGTTATTGGGACAACAATAAAGTTGTTGACTAATAAGTGGAATTTTCAAAGTTGAAATAAGTACTTTTACCTTGCAAGCATAGCATATGCACAACTACCATCATCACTTGTGACTTACAAAAATATGTATATTTATTTGGTTGCACTGGGTCTTAGTTGCAGCATGAGGAATCTAATACCCTCACCAGGGACTGAACCCTGGTCCCCTGCATTGGGAGTGTGAAATCTTGGCCACTGGGCCATCAGGGAAGTCCTGACTCTGCAACTCTTTTAGAATTAGTCATGCTCTTTACTTTTAAAGCCCCTCTGAATAAATTGCAACAAATCTTTCCTGTTCCGAATGCAGTGGGGGCACCTTGCTTTGTATATTGTTGCAGTATCACTGATGGTGTCCTACGAAGATCTATTTCAGTACAACAACTGAACAGAGCAGGATTTGGGGGCCACTTGTTCATTGGATCGGGAGATTCTCTTTCTGGAAGTACAATGCTCATCATCCTTGAAATATAAACTATCTATTTATATCCCAAATAATGATGGGTTGAAGTGTTATTATGAAAGGCGAGACACAGATTTTCTATAAATGTGTTTTTCTTGTGATAATATGTGAAATTACATTTCATGTTAAATTGCTTGAGGCAAGCAAGGTTTAATATGTATCTAAATAATTAAGCTAATTGTGTAAAAATATATTTGCAGAATTCACCAAATGTGTTAATACATTTCACATCATGTTTACCCATTTTACATGACTAAAGTTTGCTCTGTGAAATGTTCTCCAAAATACCGGAAGGCCTCCGAGTCTTCATGATTATTAGCAACATACAGTCCTTCCTGGGGAGAAACAAAAGAGGTGCTAAGAGTCACATCTTGAAAATTGGTAGACTGTCTTTCCCTTTCCTCCGTTCTACCTGTTTCCCTTCTTCTTTACTGTATTTCAAATATACATTCAAAAATGTGTGCTTTGGGATAGTCATCTCATGTTCCTAAATGGCATGGCAACTCCCCGCCCCCCCCCCCCCCCCCGCCCCACATTCTCAAAGGTCAGTGTTCCCATCTCAATTAATTTTTCAGGACCGAGGGTCTGTGGTTGCCAACAGATTTCCATTCCAGTGTGTGGGCTGAGCTGATGTCACATGACCTTTCCAATCTTTCCCACGTGTAAATTGCACAGAATGCTGGGTGTGGAGTGAGAGTGCTGCCATGGAAAGAGGGAGAAAAAACTTTTACTGCTTCTCATCATTTCTTAGAGTGAGTATATATTGCATTTGGTGTACAAAAGACTGATGTGGGTCAGGGCATGTTTTGGCGTGTGAACATGCTGTTAATGCCAAATGACTCAGTTTTTTGCCTGGATGTGTGTTCCTGTGGCTCAGTTAAAATGGGCTGGTGTGCTGTCAGCACAATTTATAAGATGAATAAGTGGGACTTACGTCTCTGAGATGCCTCTCCCACTTTCCCTCTGGGACCTCTTCTCAACCCTCTTTGAATTTCTTCTCAGTGTTAACTCTTGCCTTGCCTGGTCCCTGACATAGCTCCTGTCCCCTCAAATTTCCCCCAGCTTCCTCTTCTCTCCATCTTATGGGTCTTGCGTGCTGCATGCTAAGTCACTTCAGTTGTGTCCTACTCTTTGCGACGCTATGGACTATAGCCTGCCAGGCTCCTCTGTCCCTGGGATTCTCCAGGCAAGGATATCAGAGTGGGTTGCCATGCCCTCCTCCAGGGGATCTTCCCAACTTCTCTTATGCCTCCTGTATTGGCAGGCAGGTTCTTTACCACTAGTGCCAGCTGGATCTCAAATATGTTCTGTTACACTGTCTTAGAATTGTTAGGTGGCAATGATTCCACCTTCATCAATACATGGGGCCATTTTGAGTTTATGCATTATTCATTTGGGGGAATCTTTATTTTCTTTTAGACATGAATAGCCTGGAAGTGAACACAGGCCAAGGTCTCTAGGGTCATAACTCCTGGAACGTAACACACACACTCCTAGAACTACACAAGAAAATTGCCTTCCAATGACCCACACACAGATTGGCCCAGAATATTTACATTCGAGATGAAGGTTGGAAGAATCTCTCCAAATGTACTTCTCTTTTTATTTGTGTAAACTTGTTCTCCACCCTTGTCGCCTTCAGTTTCTCTCTCAACTTACCTTTTCTGACAGTAAATTAGGTGCCCAGAGAATTGCATTACTTTTGTGGTGGCTCAGAGGTCATTTAGCAGAGCAGAGCTGATGTGACAGACCGAACCTTTTCCTTGATTCGCCACGAGGCGTGCGTGAAAATGCATAGTCCACCTAGTTTGGACAGTCCCCATTAGCCTGTCACCATCCCGTGCTCCTCGCGCTCATCCACTAGGTTCTGCTACACTCTTTCAGTCTCCTCATCTCTAACAGGGAATCATAAGTAGGGATCTTCTGAGAATTGATACGTGCAGGTAAAACGATGAAAACAGCCCTTAATAGTAATAGTAGTTATAGATAATAAGTAAATTACAAAATAAATAGAGATGTGAATGGACCTTGAGATTATTATACAGAGTGAAGTTGGAAAGAGAAAAGCAAATATCATATATTAATGCATATATGTGGAATCTGAAAAAATTGGTATAGACAATCTTATTTACAAAGCAGAAATAGAGACAAAGATGTAGAAAACAAATGTACGGATACCCAAGGAGGAAAGGAGGGATGGGATGAATTGGGAGATTGGGATTCATACATATATACTATTGATACCATGTATAATATACATAACTAATGAGAACCTACTGTATAGCACGGAGAATACTACTCATTGCTCTGTGGTGACATATACGGGAAAGAAATCCAAAAAGGGGGGATATATGTATACATAGAGCCGACTCACTTTGCTGTACAGTAGAAACTAACTCAACATTGTAAAGCAACTATATTCCAATAAAAATTTAAAATTAAATAAATAAGTGTAATAGTAGTAGTAAAAAGATAAAACAGTGATAGTAAGTATAAACCATTAGCATTATCACCACCACCTCCATCAGGCTTCACAGGTGGCATCAGTGGTAAAGAACCCGCCTGCCAATGCAGGAGACATAAGAGATTAGGGTTCGATCCCTGGGTCAGGAAGCGCCCCTGGAAAAGGAAATGGTACCCAACTCCGGTATCTCACCTAGAGAATGCCATGGACGAGGAGACTTGTGGGCTATAGTCCATAGGGTTGACTTAGCATGCCTGCACCATAACTACCATCATTATCTAGCCTGTTCTCCTAGAGAATAAAATTCACTTAGATAGAGTTCTCTGGCTCACCCTAGCATCCTCCCTAGAACTGTGCTATGCAGTATGGTAGCCACTAGTCACATATGGCTACTAAGTACTTGAAATGTAGTTAATTCCAATGGAGACGTGCCATGAGAATAAAATACAAGCTGGATTTAGAGGATACAGCACCCCCCAAAGTATGTAAAATATCTCATTAAAAACATTCATATCAATGACATGTGGAAATGACCATATATTTAACATAGAAGATTGCAGCAAATATAGAAAATTAATCTCTCCTGTTTGTACTTTTTAAATGTAGTGACTAGAATAAATTCAGGATTGTATATGTGGCTTGCATTTTGGGCTCATATGATAGTCATTTTGGACAGCACTGCCCTATGTTATAATTTCTCTGTATTTCCCTACAGGAATCCCACATCTAGACGGTGAGGAGGAGACGCTCTTGCTTTCTATTATGGATTTGCAGGGCCTGGGTTGCCTAGGGCAGTTAAGCCTAGCCCAGCCTGCCGAGAGAGAGTGCCGGGAGAAAAACTGATGGGCGTGCAACTTACAAGGCAGTTATAAGGGCCTAAGTGGAGCCCTTGGGATAGAGTTATTGCCTCTTAAACAGCACCTTACTCTCTGGGAGTGAATGAAAGGAGGAGTTCTTTCTGTTAAAGTCGTTTCAGATCCTTTGCTGAAAGGAACCATATGCTACACAATGAAATATATTCCAGGCAAGATGCATATGTTTTGCACAATAAACACGTATGCAAATCTTGCAAAGATTTTTGAAGGAGAAAAATGTGCTGATATTATTCATTTTAATATCATTGAATGCCTCCTTGTGCTGATCTGAAGTCGAATCCAAATCATTTCCTCCTCTGCCTCCACCCCTGACTATAACGTTGTTGTTGTTTAGTGGCTAAGTCCTGTCCGACTCTTTTGTGACCCCATGGACTGTAGCCTACCAAGCTTCTCTGTCCATGGAATTTACCAGGCGAGAACACTGGAATGGGTTGTCATTCCCTTCTCCAGGGGATCTTCCAGGGATCAAACCCAAGTCTCCTGCATTGGCAGGCAGATTCTTTTACTACTGAGCCACCAAGGAAACCCCTGACAATGAACACTTTATTCAAAAGCAATCTAAGATTTTTGTTTTGGGTCAAGAAGAATTTGTCTCTGGTGGCTACAATTTCAGGCTCCAAAAATCCCAAACTCCAGACTTGCTGGCAAATATCTGGTGGGCCTGGCAGCATGTCCACATGCCTCCCTTTTCTCCAGAACAATCTGGGTGGGACGTGCACTGAGCCCAAATCCCAAGACTTGAGGCTGCTGTCTGCCCTTTTCAGTGTAAGATTTACAAAGCATCTGCTTTTTTGGACTGTTCTCAGACTTCAGATATTTTGAACACAGACCTGCAACAGGTAATTGGATCCAGTATTGAAAAGAAATTAGAATGCTCCTGGAATCGCATCCATGCAAGGGTTCTTTCTCTTAAATGAGTCTCCATTGCAGGTTATAGAATAGAAGAGGCCTTGCAGGGTCCCAATAAAGTTGTGCCTTCTGGTAAATAAACCTGAAAATTCAGAAATCAGTACAGTCCTGGGAAACGCCATTAGGGAGCGAAAGGGCTCGCCAGGCACGGTGATCTCCCGTTAATTGTCTCCCCACTCCCTCTGTTGCATCCCCTGAAACATTGTGCTGAAAAGCCATCTTGCTACAAATACACATTTAGGATTTGATTACAGAATCTCATCCATTTACATGTACAAGATAGAACCTACTGTGATAGATTAATGCTTCTAAAGTTTGTACAGGAAGGTTAAATAAAGTGCTACTTTTACAACACTGCATATCTTTGTGTTGCTTTTGCTAAATCAGAGACCACTCCATGATGCTATAGAGGTTGCCTGATGCTTATTGTGAGCTGGCAGAGAGCCACTCATGCTTTACCGTCTATCACCCTCCTTACCTTTCTACCCTGGCCATCCCCACCGCTGTGTGTAATACAGTATTCTTCAGGCAGCTTTCCCTTCTACCCATTTAGTCAAAGTGAAACAATTCAAGTCCTAGCAACCTGAGATGTGGCAATGTTGCTAGAAAGAGTGAAAGTCGAAATGTCACTTACGATTTTCCTCTTTCCAAAAGAGATATAAAACACACACATGCATCTGCACACGCGTGCACACACACACACACACACACACAATCTTGGGGATTGTAAGGTCATAGTCAAAGCTGCTATCACAGTTCGTCTCCTTTTCCTCCCGGCCTTTTGATAACCCTCGGCTTCTCTCACCTGGCCCTTCCTCCTCCTGTGAAGTCTAGAATATCTTGTGATTATCCTTGGCTATATTGACTTCTCTGTTTCCCTTTAAATTCTTCAGTAAATATCTATGCTGAATCTTATGCTATTAGTTCAAATTCTGTTTTTCTTAATGAAAATTAAATATCCTGAAAAACTGGTATTGTTGTGCCCAAGTCTCCAAATCTCCCAGTGACCACCAGGGAGCCGATATCCGATGCAAAAGCAAGAGAGTTTTTATTACCAAGCTCGAGCTGAGGCTCCCACTGATACCGACGCAGCGGCTATTGGGAGGAGCCCCGAGTTCTGGGTTACATTGCTTATATAGGATATTCTCGCGCAGGAAATTTGAAAAACGGGAGTTTCCAGGTTGGGAGATGTCTAATTGGTTACCTTCTGTGGAAGGGTTAGGTGTTGGTTTCTGATTGGTTTTTATTTTCCTGGGCTGGCCCCGGGTTCTGATTGGTTCCCATTTCCTGGGCTGGCCACGGGTTCTAATTTGTTCCCATTACCTAGGTAGACCACGAGTTCCTGAAGTTAAGTCAGGAGATTTTGGTCTGGGGTCCAATTGGCTTGAGGGTGGTGGGGTGAGGTCAGGGGATTTCCAAAGGCTCTTTTCCTGGAACCTTACAAAATGGAGTTTTTCTGTTAACAAAATGGAGTAGCTAGGGTCCTTCAGTATAAAAGCATATCTGGGGACTTCCCTGGTGGTCCAATGGTTAAGAATCTGCCTGCTAATGCAGGGGACATGGGTTAGATCCCTGGTCCGGGAAGATTCCACATGCCTCAGAGCAACTCTGCCTCAGTGGCTTAACTAGAGAGCCCAGGCTCTGCAACAAGAGAAGCCACCACAAGAAGACCCTCACAGCAAGGAAGAGTAGCTCATGCTTGCCCAGCTAGAGATAGATCCAGCACAGCTGAAAATAAAAATAAAATAAATCACATCTTGGCTGACCCCAATTGGCCAGAGTGGTATATCACTAATGCCTTCTATTGGACCAATGTTTTAAAATTATGACAGAAACATTTTAGGGCCTTTCCCCATTCAGATGGGCTTCCTAGGTGGCACAGTGGCAAAGAACCTGCACGCCAATTCAGAAGATGCAAGAGATATGGGTTCGAACTCTGGGTGGGGAAGATCCCCTGGAGAAGGAAAAGGCAACCCTCTCCAGTATTCTTGGCTGGAAAATTCCATGAACAGAGGAGCCTGGCAGGCTATAGTCCATGGGATCACAGAGTCTGACACAACTGAGCACAGCACAGCCTAACAGCCCATTCTAACTGTGTAACAGTGTAAATTTCAAGCCATGTTGGATGGTTTGAGATTGAACACCAAGGTGTTTAAAGAGAGTCCGATGGTATTCAGCTGACACCCCTGTACTTTGCAGCAGCTCAAGGACTGCTCTTTTCTACAGGAGATGTGTCTTCTTAGTGCAGAATACAATTTCTGGTTAAATAGCCCCAAAAAAGTCAGGGATCTTGGGCATTCTACTGGAGTACTGAGTAGGAGAGGTGTTAAAATAACATTCCCCTTCCCCATATGGCTGCCCTATAAAGTAGACTTACTTCCAACTGACACTGATTTGGCTTTTCAGCTCCCTCTCAGCCCTCAAGGAGTTTCCTATGAAACTAGGCAAAGTGTCACAGCTCAGATGAAATTACAGGGGAAGGTTTAGACCCCCAGTCAAACGTTGGCTAATGCAATCTACTTCTCCTCACCAATGCTCAGGAACTCACTGAGATCACAGCAGATGTAGAAACACACCAAATGCTTCTTTCCATTTGGTCAGTCATGGATATTTTAAAATACCAGCAAATTCAGACCATACTAGTAACCTTCTTATATGTTCTTAGGTCATACTAATGGAGAGTGCTAATGTGAAAAATGATTCTTGATTTCTTTTTTATTAAAATAAGTATAGGTATGTTTAACTAAATCTTTTTTGGACATGAGGTGATGAACATCAAGATGCTTTGCAAATTATAAGTAATGATACAAAGCAAAAAATCACATGTAAAGTATCACATAGAATGGAATACTATATTGCCCTTAGAAAGAACATATATTAAAATAGACAGACATCATGTGTAATCAAGTGGAAAAGCCAGTTTTCAATGTCATATGTATAATATGATTCCATTCCATTGTAAAGGAAAAGTAATGTGCGTGTGTGTATGTGTGTGTGGCATAATTCCATGAAAAGGTTTGAAAGCTAGAGACTGGCTAGGCAAACTAATTATTTCTAGGGTGTGGGCTCTGGTGGGGAAAATCCTCAAATTATAAATTTCTATATCTTTTGAATATTTTCTCAATTTAGAATATATTACTTCTGTTATTTAAAATATTTTAAATATAAAAAATCAAAGTCAGATGTTCTCGGAAATTGACTGATGCATAAATAATCTGCAAATTTTGTCATTCATCATCCATTGATTTCATCAAAGTATTTGTTATGCTGTCTCTGTAGAATGGCATGCTCTTAGGTCCAAGACTAATACACAGTCATTCAATTCTGTTTGGTCTCTTCTATTATTCACTGTAGGGAATAAAATACCAAGGATAAGATGGACTCTTGAGACAAATTGCTTTTAATCAAATCCTAATCACTCTGCTTTCTAACTGTGTGGCCTTGAGTGAGCGATTAAACATCTTCATACCTCAGCTTTCTCAAAAATAGTATGGAACTAATAATAGCACCTACCTATTAGGGCTGTTACTAGAATTAAATGAGCTAATATTTGCTGAGCAACTGGAACACATGGCAAGCACTATACCAATGCTCATTAGACAAAATAATGATATAAAAAGGTATTTGGTCTCAGGAAACTTACAGTCTTATAAGTAAAAGGATAGGAAATATAACAACATATAGATCAAAACCATGTTAATCAACAATAAAAGCAATGTAATAGATGCTTTAGATAGATCGTCCTTATCTCCATTTTGCCCTCATTATATTTGATGAAATAGGAAGGCTAAAAATGCATTACCAGACTCTTTTGCACCTAGGATTGTGGGTTCAAATTAGGTTCTTCCAAATTGGGTGCTCTTGTGAGATTTGGATGCCAGAAACGGGAAAGATGTTGTATTCCTGCTGCTGCCAAACAAGCTTCAAGAGCTTTGAGTTTTATGGCGGCTGGACTTTGCATGTGAATGGGTGGTCATCATCTTGGTGAGTTTAAAAAGCTATTGTAATAGCAGCTTTCATAACGCTGAATTACAATTAAGACAAGTGACCTCACCACCCATAGAAAAGTGGCAGCCTCCTGACCTTTCAGCCGTTCCAACAATCTTCCTGCCCTGAAATACCTGTGGTAGTTTCTATATCCTAGGCTGAACTCTAACTGATACAAAGATAGAAAACAATCATGGCACTTCGGTAGATTAGAAAGGGAGTCATTCCTGCAGGAGGCATGAACTAAGCAATGTCCTGGAGTCAAGGATGTATATGGTTGGACTAGAGGACATTTGACTAGGGTAGAAGACATTCTTGGAAGTAGTGAAAATTAAAAGTTGAAACATGTGAATCAGATTTTGGAGAATATGTTCTCAGATATAAAGCTAAATTTTGAACTCTTCTTTGTTCAACAAATGAATATAAAAATTCTTTAGCAGAGTTCAGTGATTAAGACATGGGGGAGAAGATGTTCTTTCCAAAAATGCTATCCTGTGTGACCATTCCCTATGGGAATTATAAGTTCAATTTAATAGACATTTTTGAAAGAATGCTGTATGTGTGGAACACTATGATTTGTTTCTTTGCTTGGGGAAACCAGGAAGCTTGAGTGGTAGTATCCACAAAGGTAAGAATTAAGACAGGCAAATGTGAGCAAATTTCCTTGTTATTAGTGTGGTCCAGGGCAGCCTGATATCCTGATTTTAGGAGCATGTCTGCATCTTATGAGATGTTCTGAATTCTGGACAATGAGACTGAAGTGTATACTGCTTACAAGTGGCATTCCATATCATGGAGTGAAAGTAAGTGAGAGGCCTGGGTTTGTAACCCTTTCTCTGAATCCTTGGGCAGGTAATTTTACTACTCTAGCCTCACTTTCCTTTTATTATAGATGGAAATAATACTAACAACATTATACTGTTGGGAAGAGTAATTGAAATTATATGTGTAAAGCACTTTAAGTTGAAAATTGTACAAAACTGTAAAGTACACAAATGTGTTTCCAAGTGGACAGGCTTGCTATGTGCAAAGATTTTCAAGAATTTCCTTTTCACAGGGTGTCATAACTGTTTCAGTTAGCAGAAATAAATATGCTAATTGGAAGTAGATGAATCATAATCTGTGCCTTTTTGTGAGAGGTTAGGTGTGATCTGAGCTGTGTGTAGTTAACAAAAGAGACGCATGATTAAAACAATTACTTGGTGGTTCATTCAATGTGTCCCAAAAGACACTTTGTCTATAAGCTCTCAGCTTCTCCTTTTGACCACTTAGGTTCATACAATATTTTCTTAGCACAGTCAATTCTAGAATATTATGATGTTTTTTCTATTTTAACCCATATGTCTTTATATTCTATATTTATCCATTCTTTTTTTAAAGGAAGAATGAGGTTGACTTTTTAATTTTATTAATAATTTTTTTCAATTAATATAGTTAACATACAATATGATAGTAGTTTCAGGTATACTATGTAGTGATTTTACATTTGCATACATTAAAAAATGATTTCCACAATAAGTCTAGTAACCATCTGTCCCTACACAAAGTCATAAACATATTATTGCTCATATTCCTTAGGCTATATATCACATCCCCATGACTTATTTATTCTGTAACTGGAGATTTGTATCTCTTAATCCCCTTCATCTATTTCCTCCACAGTCCTTGTCTCCACTCCCTTCTGGCAACTACTCATTTGTTCTCTGAATGCATGAGTCTGTTTGGTTTGGTTTGGTTTAATTGGTTGTATTGGTTTTATTTTTTAGATTCCACATACAAATGAGATTATATGGTATTTGTCTTTATCTGACTTAATTTGCTTAACATTTGCCTTTATCTGACTTTCTTTGCTTAACATAATCTTCTTTCAGTTTTATCCATGTTGTCACAAATGGCAAAATTTCATTTTTTATGGCTGAGTAATATTCCATCATATACTGCTTAGTCGCTCAGTCATGTCTGACTCTTTGTGACACTGTTGACTGTAGGCTTCCAGGCTTGTCTGTCCATGGGAATTCTCTAGGCATGAATACTGGAGTGGGTTGCCATGCCCTCCTCCAGGGGATCTTCCCAACCCAGGGATTGAACCCAGGTCTCCTGCATTGCAAGTGGATTCTTTACTGAGAATCATTCAGTAAAGGTCACTTGAGAGAAAAGGTCACTCCTCTCAAGTAATTTACCTTGTCTGAGCCACCAGGTAAGCCCAAGAATACTGGAGTTGTAGCCTATCCCTTCTCCAGAAGATCTTCCCAACCCAGGAATTTAACCAAGGTCTCCTGCATTGCAGGCAGATTCTTTACCAGCTGAGCTACCAGGGCAACCCATTAGAGTGCATATGTTGTTCAAATTAGTTTTTATGTTTTCTTGTGGTAAATACCCAGAAGTGAAATTGCTGGACCATATGAAAGTTCTATTCTCAATTTTTTGAGTAAACTCCATACTGTTTCCCATAGTTGCTGCACCAATTTACAAGTCCACCAACAGTACACGAGCATTCCTTTTTCTCCATGTCCTTGCCAACATTTATTATTTCCTATCTTTTTGATGATAGCCATTCTGAAAGATGTGCGGTGGTATCACACGGTGGTTTTGATTTGCATTTCTCTAATGATCAGTGATGCTGAGTATATTTTCATGTGTCTTTTGGCCATTGGTAAAAATATCTATTTCTGCTTTATTGAGTACACCAAAGCCTTTGACTATGTGGATCGCAATAAACTCTGAAAAATTTGAAAGAGATGGGAATACCAGACCACCTGACCTGCCTCCTGAGAAATCTGTACACAGGTCAGGAAGCAACAGTTAGAACTGGACGTGGAACAACAGACTGGTTCCAAGTAGAAAAAGGAGTACACCAAGTCTGTATATTGTCACCCTGCTTATTTAACTTATATGCAGAGTACATCATGAGAAATGCTGGGCTGGATTAAACACAAGCTGGAATCAAGATTGCTGGGAGAAATATCAATAACCTCAGATATGCAGATGATACCACCCTTGAACTAAAGAAGTAAAGAGCCTCTTGATGAAAGTGAAAGAGGAGAGCGAAAAAGTTGGCTTAAAGCTCAACATTCAGAAAACTAAGATCATGGCATCCGATCCCATCACTTCATGGCAAATAAATGGGGAAACAGTGGAAATAGTGTCAGACTTTATCTTTTTGGGCTCCAAAAAGACTGCAGATGGTGACTGCAGCCATGAAATTAAAAGACACTTAATCCTTGGAAGGAAAGTTATGACCTACTTAGACAGCACATTAAAAAGCAGACACATTACTTTGCCAACAAAGGTCCGTCTCGTCAAGGCTATGGTTTTTCCTGTGGTCATGTATGGATGTGAGAGTTGGACTGTAAAGAAACTTGAGCACCAAAGAATTGATGCTTTTGAACTGTGTTGTTGGAGAAGACTCTTGAGAGTCTGTTGGACTGGAAGGAGATCCAACCAGTCCATTCTGAATGAGATCAGCCATGGGATTTCTTTGGAAGGAATGATGCTGAAGCTGAAACTCCAATACTTTGGCCACCTGATATGAAGAACTGATTCATTGGAGAAGACCCTGATGCTGGGAAAGATTGAGAGCAGGAAGAGAAGGGGATGACAGAGGATGAGATGGTTGGATGGTATCACCGACTCGATGGACATGAGTTTGAGTAAACTCCAGGAGTTAGTGATGGACAGGGAGCTCTGGCGTGTTTTGGTCCATGGGGTCTCAAAGAGTCGGACACGACTGAGCAACTGAACTGAGACTGATACATTCTCTGTTCTAGTTTAATCTACAAAAATTGTCATAATTATAAATAGAACTTTTCTTTGTCCACTGACTCTTTCACTTCATCATCATTTAACATGCCTCTTACCTGGTTTTCACATCCCTTCTTAGGACAAGGTAGCCTGAACGAAGCAAGAGGAAGAAAGAAACAGAAGGGGACAGGCAGGGAGTAAGTTCTCTGTAGCAGGAGACTACAAAGAGAACTTTCAGAAAGACTTTAAGACTTTCCCTACAAGACTCTTTTCCTGGATTCTGACAACTGTTCACTCCTCTCATACTACCAAGCCTAGTGATCTGAGGAGCCCCATGGAGCTTCCAAAACTTGTAGGCATGCTCAGTTGTTTTAGTCACGTCCAACTCTTTGCAACCCCATGGACTGTAGCTCACCAGGCTCCTCTGTCCATGAGATTCTCCAGGCAAGAATATTGGAGTGTGTTGCCATGCCTCCTCCAGGGGATTTTCCCCACCCAGGGATTGAACCCACATCTCCTGTGTCTCCTGTAATGGCAGGCGGATTCTTTACCGCTGAATGCCCTTGGAAGATGCCTATTAGACCTTGGATGACTGCATTATTCATTCTCTCTGTCCTCTTCTCATACCTCTGTTAAAAGTCCTTTTTTTAAAGTAAATCCCCCTTAAGTTATCTTAAACATGCCATCTATTTTCTGAGGAGATGCTGGCACAACCCCCTTTCCTGCCTCCACACCAGTACACCCCTCAACATCCACTTTAGACCTGACCAAGAAATTGCATAAACAAGGAACAACTTTGTGAAATGTGGATCCAGAGGCTACAGAAGAAAAACTGACATGCGCCTTCTTCCCAGAGGGCAGAATTAGGTTCTATTCAGAGAAATGTCCCCACTTTTAGGTCAGGGACCTTTAAGAGTGTCTTTCAGGAGATTTTAAAAATCCTTCTCACTCTTTCAGCCTCTGAATGGGAGTTACTGTTGCTTTTCAGCATCCATTTCCACCTTTTGTAAACTGAATCTGTGTGGAAGAGGAGAAACTGGATTCCTTGTCTTTTAAATTTACAGGTCAATAGACCAGGGTAGTCAGGCAAATTGAGGCTTGATGAGGGTCGCTTGCGATCACCAGGAGGTCCTAAACTGAATGCAGGGATTGCTCCCTTTTGCAGGGGAAGGAGTGTGGTTAGCATATGAGTAAAAAAGATATTTAGTGACAGATTTAGGCCTCCCTGGTGGCTCAGATGGTAAAGAATCTGCTGCAATGTCAGAGGCCTGGGTTAGATCCCTGGGTCAGGAAGATCCCCTGGAAAAGGGAATAGCAACCCACTCCGGTATTCTTGCCTGAAGAGTCCCATGGACAGAGAAGCCTGGTGGGCTTCAGTCCATGGGTTGCAAAGAGTTGACATGACTAAGCAACTATCACTCATGATCTTAGTTTGGCTTCCCTGGTGGCTCAGCAGCAAAGAATCTGCCAGCATTGCAGGAGACGCAGGAGGTGTAGGTTCGATCCCTGGGTTGGGAAGATCCCTGGAGGAGGAAATGACGATCTACGTAGGAGAAAATGGGAATCCTTGGAGGAGGAAATGGCAACCTGCTCCAATGTTCTTGCCCAGATAATCCCATAGAGTCGCAAAAAGTCGGACACAACTGAGCTTGCAAACGGCAGTAAAGCCTCTTGGCGTCCATTTCTTTCCTGGGAAAAGGTAAATGGACGCTGTGTGACAAAAACTACAAACGTCCATCATATTGTTTTTAGCCTCACTCTTCTGTCGTGTCTATCTTTGTTATATAGTAGTTGGAAAAAATTTCCTCTTGTCACTCTTATTTTTGCTACACAATTCAGTTTTGTACCCCTAATTATGGCTGACATAAGGTTGAAGGAAGACCATGTTTTGTAGCACAGAAATTAGGTTTAATGAAGGTTAGATGCTATCAGTTTATAGAGATCTTGAAAGATACCAGAAAATTCCCACCAGAAGATCCTAAACGGTATCATCTCTTTCTCATAACTTAATCTTTTTCCCTTAAGCACAAAGGTTTAAGGTAATTAAAAAAAATAACTTCTTCATTTTTCCCTCATATTTTGAATCTGTTTAATTACTAGTCTTAAAGCAATATTGTTACTATTTCGATTGCAAATTTAAGCTACACTGTGAGTTAAACAGACTTTTGTGAATTGGTTTAGGAACTTTACAACTTTTTAACATTCTAACTACTGGTTCAGGCTTCAGCAATAGTGAACCGTGAACTTCCTGATGTTCAAGCTGGTTTTAGAAAAGACAGGGGAACCAGACATCAAATTGCCAACATCCGCTGGATCATGGAAAAAACAAGAGAGTTCCAGAAAAACATCTATTTCTGCTTTATTGACTATGCCAAAGCCTTTGACTGTGTGCATCACAATAAACTGTGGAAAATTCTGAAAGAGATGGGAATACCAGACCACCTGACCTGCCTCTTGAGAAATCTGTATGCAGGCCAGGAAGCAACAGTTAGAACTGGACATGGAACAACAGACTGCTTTCAAATAGGAAAAGGAGTACGTCAAGGCTGTATGTTGTCACCTTGCTTATTTAACTTCTACGCAGAGTACATCATGAGAAACACTGGACTGGAAGAAACACAAGCTGGAATCAAGATTGCCAGGAGAAATATCAATAACCTCAGATATGCAGATGACACCACCCTTATGGCAGAAAGTGAAGAGGAAAGTAAAAAAGGAGAGTGAAAAAGTTGGCTTAAAGCTCAACATTCAGAAAACGAAGATCATGGCATCCGATCCCATCACTTCATGGGAAATAGATGGGGAAACAGTGGAAACAGTGTCAGACTTTATTTTTTTAGCCTCCCAAATCACTGCAGATGGTGACTGCAGCCATGAAATTAAAAGACGCTTACTCCTTGGAAGAAAAGTTATGATCAGCCTAGAGAGCATATTCAAAAGCAGAGACATTACTTTGCCGACTAAGGTCCGTCTAGTTGGACTGTGAAGAAAGCTGAGCACCGAAGAATTGATGCTTTTGAACTGTGGTGTTGGAGAAGACTCTTGAGAGTCCCTTGGACTACAAGGAGATCCAACCAGTCCATTCTGAATGAGATCAGCCGTGGGATTTCTTTGGAAGGAATGATGCTGAAGCTGAAACTCCAATACTTTGGCCACCTGATGCGAAGAGCTGACTCATTGGAAAAGACTCTGATGCTGGGAGGGATTGGGGGCAGGAGGAGAAGGGGACAACAGAGGATGAGATGGCTGGATGACATCACTGACTTGATGGACGTGAGTCTGAGTGAACTCTGGGAGTTGGTGATGGACAGGGAAGCCTGGCGTGCTGCAATTCATGGGGTCGCAAAGAGTCGGACACGACTGAGCGACTGAACTGAACTGACCTACTGGTAGATATGTTCTGAGTTTCAAAAAGTCAATTTATAAATGGTTTGTTGATTGGAGGTGCTCTTTCTTTTATCTTTTGCTTTGTAACAAACTACCCAAATACCCTATAGAACCAATCTGTCATGGTTCTGTGGGTTGTTTGCTCAGTTGGCTGGTTCTTGCTTGGGAATCTCTCATGTGATTGCAGTTGAGATGGCCGTTTTCTAAAGGCAGGACTAAGAAAGATGTCTAGATGGATCACTCAAATGCCTGGTGGTTGACACTGGCTGTCATCTGGCAGCTTTACTGGGGACATTGGTAGAGCATCTTCCCACGGCCATTCCATGTTGCTTCGGCTTCACAGGGTATGGCAGCTGGACTTTGAGAGGGAAAATCTGGAGAGTGAGCACTCCAAAAGGCACAGGAGGAAGCTTGGTGCTACCTGTGAAGTAGCCTCAGAAGTACAGAATTCTATGAACAAGAAAGTCACTAAGGCCCGTTTCCATTTGGAGGACAGAGACTGGATTAGACTTTGCCTCTCAATTTGAACAGCAGCAAATAATTTGTAGCCATTTTCAATGTACCATAGGGTGTATCAGCATCTCTGTAGAAGTTGTACAGAAGGAGTGGTTAAGAGCTGGACTGTCTGTGTTCGTATCTAGAATTTTATTCTTTGTTGATCTTGAGCAAATTTCTTAACCCCTCTGTACCTTGTTATCATCATCTATGAAATGGTGATGATATGGTACTTAGCTTATAAAGTAGTTGAGAATTATAAATAATGTATTAAAGGGTGTTTGGTTCAGTTCCTGGCCAATATTATCATTATTACCATTATCAGATTTTAGGATGATATTGCAAGATATGTTTGTTTGACAGTGACATTTCTTCCATGTGGCTCATACAAACGTGAAGGTTTTGTTTGTTTTTAGAATGTCAACAGAACATAACACATTTATCACTGTTTTTTTGTTTTTGTTTTTGTTTCATTTTAAGGACCAGGCATCAACTCCCCTCCTTCCCTCACATAATGTCTGCTGTCAGTCATACCTTAGATCAGTTATATAAATGCTTTCTTCATTGGCTACAATGTTGGTACCTCACTTTTGATTGGTTACTGGCATATCATTCATATATCTTTCTTTCCTGTCTTCTTTCAGGGAGCCCAAATTGGTTTATTATGCAGACCATTGGATCTCTTCTACTACTAAATTTGGTGATTGATATTAGAGAAGCTACTTTTTAAAAAGGCAAAATAATTAGCATGCTCTATTACACATAATGTTTTCTAGGATAACTGCTCTTTAAGCTGAAAATATTTCTTTTTCCAACTGAAAAAGGAGAAAATAATGTTTATACCAGGGTGAAATCTTTCAATATTTTCCTTTCAAAAAGAAACTTCTACTCTTCAAATAGATCATTTTTTTTTAATAGTAAATACCCAGCATTAACTTCTCTAGAATAAGACTCCAATGGTGACTTTTTCATCTGTTCTTAAATGGGACATCCCATGAAAATTATCAAGCTATTAGAAATAAGCTAGATTTTCCTTTTTGCCAAAAGAACTCTGAATAGCAGTTATACAAACCAAAAAAAAAAAAAAAATTGGCAGAACAGATTGCAGAAATTATAACTAAGCTAGAGGACATTTTCTATTTCTAGAAGAAAATGTTACTTGTATCCAAGGAGCATTGTTGTTTTGGGTTTGGGCTCCCTTTGCAAAGAGTTCTGGAATATTTTTCATCTCAGCCTACAGAAGAGAGTAGTTAGGTGCTGGGACAACTTAAAAGACTGGCTCTTTGGATCAAGTATAAAGGTACTGTGGGCCTTCTGGGACTTGAGCAGAGTACACTGCTTAGGTCATCTTGACCTCCGGGGTGTCTAGTACTGTTTCTCCCATAAAAGCTGTTTTCTGTGGACTCTCCAATGACAGAATGTCAGAGCAAGTAAGGTCTAGAGAGCCCATAAGAGGATCCCTTTTATTTTACAACTGGGGAAACTGAAACCAGAAATGGGAAATCATTTACTTGTGGTCCATTTATGACAGTGTGTCAGGATTCAGACTCTTGCGTTATTCTCTTTCTAGCAGGCCAGGAAGCCCCTTGAACACCCTTGCCACAAGGCAGAGGGCACAACTTTGGCTGGATATGTACTCTGACCCAGGGCACCAATAAAAGGAGACTGGAGCGGCCTAACAGCACTCAACTGAAATTTGTGCTTCTGTTCTCGGGACTAGTCACCATTCGGGCCATCTCTCAAGTTGGTATTGCTCGAGAATATTCCAGGTCCCTGTTTCTGCTGATACTGAGCTTCGTTTTAGCCTTAGAAAACACTGTGCATCAGATGGTCACAATCAGTATATCTTTAAATGGGAAAGGACTACTCCATTCATTCACTCAGGCCATCATGCATTCATTCACAGATATTCATTCCTCACTTTATTCTATGCCAAGCTCCCTATGTAGCACTGGGAAAGCATCACATCCTGTCCTTGTCTTCGTGGTGCATGGAAAGTGAAGAAATGGTTAACTTTAATCAGTTTGAAATTTCGAATATAAAAATTTCCTCTCCTCCCCTCTGTTTTGCCTTTTTGCTGTCTTGATGCTGCTGTTTGATGAAGAGAGGCTCATAATTTTAACAAAAATCTGATACTGCCTTTTTTATGCCCAGTGATTTTTAAAATTTTGCCCATTTAAAAAAATTGGCAAAAGACATTTATAGGAACTTTGCAAAAAAGAAGACATTCAAATAAGCATTAAACATGTGAAAAGGTGTTCGACTTTATTAGCCACTAGAGGAACGTAGACCAAAATCATAATATTGTATCTCTACACTTCAATCAGAAGGGCTGATATTAAAACATTAAAACTGATAATATGAAGTATTGGCAGAATGTAAAATAATTGAGATTCTAATGAGGGTGGCAAGTGTCAGAGTAATGGGGTTATCAATTAGGAAAAGGTATATGAATGTCTGATAAGAGGCTAGATATATTCCATATCTGAATTTGGCAGCGGATATACATATAAGTAAAAAATTCATTGGGGTGTACAATTAAGATTTATATACTGGATTATATGTAAGCTATATTATATCGCAATAGAAATGAAAAATAAAATATATACTTCATAATTTGAGGGAACTGAACATGTTTATTTGCGGTTGCTATAGGACTATCCTTTATAGAGATTTGCTGAGTTATTATATTCTTCAGTTTTTGTTGTTGCTGTTCAGTCACTAAGTCATGTCCAACTCTTTGTAATCCCATGGACTGTAGCATGTCTGGCTCCCCTGGAGTTTGCTCACATTCATGTCCATAGAGTCGATGGTACTGTCTAACCATCTCATACTTTACTTTCACCACCAGATACATCCACAGCTGAATGTTGTTTCTGCTTTGGCCCAGCTGCTTCATTATTTCTGGAGTTATTGGTAATTGCCCTCCACTCTTCCCCAGCAGCATATTGTATACCTTCCGACCAGGGGGTGCTCATGTTCCAGTGTTGTATCTTTTCGCTTTTTAATACTGTCCATTTGCGACAGTGCGCTCTCAGGGCAAGAATATCAGAGTGGTTTGCCATTTCCTCCTCCAGTGTACTGCATGTTGTCAGAACTCTTCACTATGACCTGTCCGTCTTGAGTGGCTCCACATGGCATGGCTCATAGCTTCATTGAGTTATGCAAGCCCTTTGCCATGACAAGGCTGTGATCCATGAAGGGAATATACTTCAGTACCTTTTCCCAAATCATCCATGGACAGATTTCCAACTGTCTTCTCTTTCTGGTGCTAACACCAGTATTTGCCTACTTTTCTATGAAATCATCTGCCTTCTCTTCACAGATAAAAATAAATACCTTTCACCTGTCCTACTCATAAGGTTGGAGTCATGATGTTTGGAATTTTACTATTTTCTAATGAAAGACCAAGACAGGGAAAATGGCCACTGGTGAAACAGTTGCTCAGAGTGTGGGTCTGAGTAAACTAATAGAAGATGACAGCCAAACCAATATATACAGCAGCTAAAAGGTGACTTTCTCAGGACTGAGTGCTGTTTGCTGCACTTTTGTACCACTGAAATGGAACAAGACCTCATGGTCCTCCCCACCACCCAATGTCCTCTATTTGCCTTTTGTCTGTAGAGAAATGTTAACCAAAGAATAAGTTTAATCTGAGAAGTGAGAAGATGCATAAACAAAGGAGAACAGTTAAACAAGACCAAATAGTTTAGTCATTAAATAAAGTCAAGTTCAGTTGTTTAGTTTTTCTTCCAGGGCTATAGATAATATTCTGAGCCATATCCTGTGAGCTGTCATATAGATGCTGAAACCCCCACCAGGAGGAAGGTAACTACAGGATGACCAGATCGTAACCACGACATAAGCTGCTGCTGTTCCGAGAACTGGCCTCAAAGAAATGGAAGCAAACTGACCCTGGAACTAAAGACTACCTGTACTTAAAACAATCAAGATACCACTGATCAGACCGCAGCATGACCAATTTCAAGATAATGGTTGGAAAGGACCTGTAGCCCCCTCCCTCTGCCTATTGCCCACTGTTTGTCAAGGGGGGAGTTGACCTTTGGACATGAGTACACCTTCCCCTACCCCCAGTAGCCAACCTCCAAAATAAAGCAACTTTCCTTTCCATCAACCTTGCCTTTCTAGTATTGGCTTTAGAAAGGCAAGCAGCTGGACCCCACTTTCAGTAAATCATTTCCTACTACATTTAGTTAAATTGATGCTAACGCTTAAAGAATTCCTAGATTTTTGGAATTGTGACAGTAAATCATAATTTAGTTTGCATATGATTCTTACCAATTTTATACAAGTGCTATTTGATACATTTCACTTTAAATTAATTCTAATTGAGTCAATCACATTTGAGAATTTCTGCATCTCTTGAAACAATTAAATGTCTCTTACAGGGTGTTGTGAAATAAGTTTTAATCACTTACAGCCTTTTCTCACCTTTAAGTGTGCTACAGATTCAAAGTACATATCTCTGCAGTAAAATTTAGATTTTGGCTCACAATCTAAAAAAAAGTGTGTCCCATCCCACCAACTGACAGTGTTTCAAGCTATTAATAGTCTGATTCCTGTATACTTGGTTCTCTGATATTTTTAGAGTCGGCATTGGAGTGTATTAAATTGTTTTTTCTCTCTTCTTAAAAAAGTAATTATTGAGACTAGATTCTGCCAACAACATCTTGCAAAATAAAATAATAGCTTGGAATTGTTTTGAACTACAATATTGCTACTTTCACATTGTTGCCGCAAGGAGTATTTTTAGTGGTTCATCTCATGAAAACAGAGCATTCTATGCAGCCCATCATTACATTAGTTCGTATTTACTGTACTTTCCTTAGAATTGCCCTTGTAGGGGGTATTTTCTTTCAACAAAGGATATAACACACTGGAAAGTGAAATCAAGAGAAAACCCCTTTGGGAAATGATAACAGTCAAAGGTATAAAATTACTCCCACTTCACTAATTACTGCTAATCTAATTTTATTTTTAGCTCCTAAGACAACACCCTGAAAACTCACTTCTCCTAGATGACCTGTAAAATCATTATACAATCTCAATAAAATAACTAAGTTATAGTGTCAAGCACAAGGAGTGTCTACCTTTGAAATAAAAGGCTTTAATCTGAATCCCCTATTACAGGACATCACCTCTGCTGTGGTCCAGGGTACCCATTCTCCTTCAGTCATATCTTAGACCAGGCTTTTCCTGAAGTCCAGGTAAGTTATCTTGATAATTTCCTAAAATATCTATCTACAAGCTAAATGTAAAATATCAAAAACTTATTTTGATGAATAGCACTCTACCAAAATTTCAAACATTCTGGCATAATCAGTATATATTCCCTTCCTATGTTCTTTCATATTCCACTTTTCTACTTCCCCATAGAGTACTTTTATTTTCTATTTTCCTACTTTCCCACAAGTACCTTTGGCTCTGGCTTGAAAAAGATTACTTCCGGTCCTTCACATCCTATGCCACTGCCTTTGGGTGTGCCAAGAACCACTTTCTCTGTTGCTGTTCTGTTGTTTTTTTATTGTTTCCTTCAAAATTTAACTAAGATGCAAACAATTTTCTGTTATCTCTCTCTTATCTTAATGTTAAAAGTATTAAGTGCTCATGCAACTCAACGCCAAAAAACATTACTCTTAGGAATGCTGGATTCTGTTAAAGACTTCACTTCAGGTCAAAGGGCATCCCTGAAGTTTAGACACATCCCTGCTGTCATTTTGGCTAGTCAGCTTAAAACTTCCTTAGATTTATCTAAGTCTTTAAATTTTAGTCTTTCATTTAATCTTTATATTTTCTTTTGGTCTAAGATACATAGTTAGACCTAATCCCACATGTCCAAAATCCAAGTAACATAGATCTTTAGGAATTTCTATCCATTTGAATTATGGCACAAACAGGAGAGTTGATCTGGTCTAAGGCAACTACTTCTACTATGAAATAATGTAGAGAACCACTTTCCTAGTTGACTGGTTTCTTAAGTCAGCACAGAAAAATTGTACATAGTAATGTGTGTGGTTCAACTTCAGTTATGGACCTTTTCACTCTTTGATCTTATGGAAGGGGTAAAGAGCAATGCTGATTATGCTTAAGAGAGTGCCATATGAAGACCTTTGACAAATGGAGGTTGGGTCAGAAACTTAAAAATGTCATTATCTTATAAAAATTTTTAAACTAAATGTAAGTATAACTTTAAAGCCAGAATTACTACTCTTTAACTTAAATAATAAAATTGGAACACTTTACAGTAAATTGAAAGAAAAAAATAAAAGGAAAATATTTTTTAAAACATGTGGTTCTGAAGATTTAAAGTAAGTTAGACTGAACAAAAATTCAAAGATAATGAAGCAAGTTTCAGAGGCAATAGCAGAAATCCACTCTACTATGTAATTTTTTGTTCATGTTCATAAAGGGATTAATTGATAAAGATTCAGAGACACCCTTCAGTTCAGTTCATTTCAGTTCAGTCACTCAGTCATGTCCAACTCTTTGCTTCCCCATGAATCGCAGCATGCCAGGCCTCCCTGTCCATCACCAACTCTTGGAGTTTACTCAAACTCATGTCCATGGAGTCGGTGATGCCATCCAGCCATCTCATCCTCTGTTGGCCCCTTCTCCTCCTGACCCCAACCCCTCCCAGCATCAGAGTCTTTTCCAATGAGTCAACTCTTCGCATGAGGTGGCCAAAGTATTGGAGTTTCAGCTTTAGCATCAGTCCTTCCAATGAACACCCAGGACTGATCCCCTTTAGAATGGACTGATTGGATCTTCTTGCAGTCCAAGGGGCTCTTAAGAGTCTTCTCCAACAACACAGTTCAAAAGCATCAATTCTTCGGTGATCAGTTTTCTTCACAGTCCAACTCTCACATCCATACATGACCACTGGAAAAACCATAGTCTTGACTAAATGGACCTTTGTTGGCGAAGTAATGTCTCTGCTTTTTAATATGCTACCTTGGTTGGTCATAATTTTCCTTCCTGATAAAGAATTGCATTCTCAGAGGTTAAAGCATCTGCCTGCAATGCAGGAGACCTGGGTTCGATCCCTGGGTCAGGAAGATCCTCTGGAGAAGGAAACAGCAACCCACTCCAGTATTCTTGCCTGGAGAATCCCATGGACAGAGGAGCCTGGTGGGCTACAGTCCACGGGGTCACAAAGAGTCGGACACGACTGAGTGACTTCACTTTCACATAAGAGCAATAGAGCTTCCCTGGTGGCACAAACAGTAAAGAATTCACCTGTAATGCAGGAGACCTGGGTTTGATCCCTGGTATGGGAAAATTCCCTGATGCTGGGAATGATTGAAGGCATGAAGATCCCCTGGAGAAATGAATGGCTACCCAATATAACCCCAGATATGCAGATGACACCACCCTTACGGCAGAAAGCAAAGAGGAACTAAAGAGTCTCTTGATGAAAGTGAAAGAGCAGAGTGAAAAAGCTGGCTTAAAATGCAGCATTCTGAAAATGAAGATCATGGCATCTGCTCCCATCACTCCATGGCAAATAGATGGGGAAACAATGAAAATAGTGATAGACTTTATTTTCTCAGGCTCCAAAATCACTGTGATGGTGACTGCAGCAGTGAAATTAAAAGACACTTGCTCCTTGGAAGAAAAGCTATGACAAACTTAGAAAGCATATTAAAAAGCAATGACATTACTTTGCAGACAAAAGTCTGTCTAGTCAAAGCTATGGTTTTTCCAGTAGTCATGTATGGGTGTGAGAGTTGGACCATAGAGCAGGCTGAGCACCAAAGAATTGATGCTTTTGAACTGTGGTGTTGGAGAAGACTCTTGAGAGTTCCTTGGACTGCAAGCCTATCAAACCAGTCAATTCTAAAAGAAATCAGTCCTGAATAGTCATCGTAAGGACTGATGTTGAAGCTGAAGCTCCAATACTTTGGCCACCTGATGCAAAGAGCATCAGAGTCATTAGAAAAGACTCGTTCTGATGCTGGGAATGACTGAAGGCATGAGGAGAAGGGAATGACAGAGGATGAGATGGTTGGATGGCATCACTGACTCAATGGACATGAGTTTGAGTAAACTCCAGAAGATAGTGAAGGACAAGAAAGCCTGACATGCTGCAGTCTATGGGGTCTCAGAGTCAGACATGACTGAATGACTAAACAACAACAACCCACTCCAGTATTCTTGCCTGGAATATTCCTTGGACAGAAGAGCCTGGTGGGCTCTATTCCATGGGGCTTCAGAGTCAGACAAAACTGAATGGTTAACACACACATGCACACACACACACAAGAGCAATAATGTTCTATAGTTTCCAAGAGTGTGCTATTGCTACATCTTTTAATGCCGGTGTGCCAGAAAATGGGTGCTCCTGTCCTAGATGCTTGTAATATTAACACATATTATGGTGGAACATTGGGACAGACATGGAAGTATAAGGAAGAAAAAGAAAATGCCCACAGCCTTATATTTACCTGTAATAATAGTACTTCTTATTACGTGTTGCTGTGAAAATTAAGATAATTCAAGTTAAAATCTGAACCATAAGAAGCACTCAATGAATGTAAGCTCTGCTTATTATTATTAGCCTTCCTTCTCTGTTCAAATGTTGGCCTTCTTTTGACTCTTCAGCAGTAAAAGTATGATAGCAACAAGGTCATGCAGAGGGTAGTTCTGGCTTGATCCATCGGAGTGAGATGGTCCAACCAGAGCAAGGGAGATGCAGTGATTATATCACACTTCCTTTAGTCAGTGGTTAATGGCTGCCCCTGGTGACTGGTATATTCCAGGTACCTCTGGCAAATCAGGCTGTATAGCAAGCCAGACAGCAGCTTTTCAACAGAGATGCAGATGCTGACTTTGGGAGGGTAAGCACACGGGAGATACTGTGCATAGAGAAATCCTAGAAATATGGGTGTGGTGGTGTCCACTACATTTCTCTTCCACTTTCTTTTCTATGCTTGCTTCTTTTCTTTGTTTGCATAGCTGTTTGTTTACATTGTTGAAAGGACATTATAAGATACACCAGAATGTATTAGCCCACTAAAGAAGAGATTTTTTTTTTTCTTTTTTGGTTCCTAAAAATACCTCTGGGCTTCCCAAGTTTCCCAAGTAGAGCAGTGGTAAAGAATCCACCTACCAGGGCAGGAGATGCAGGAGACCCGGGTTCCATCCCTGGGTGGGAGAGATCCCCTGGAGGAGGAAATGACAACCCACTCCAGTGTTCTTGCCTGAAAAATTCTATGGACAGAGGAACCTGCCAGGCTACAGTCCGTGGGCTCCCAAAGAGTCAGTCACAACGATGTGAGCATGCAAACACACATGCACAATAATACCTCTAGACTTGTAACAATGCTTGTTACAAGGTCAGCACTCAACAAATGTTCGTTGAATGAATGTTTTATAATCTGCTTTTATCATTTAACATTCAATTTTAGGAACATTTTCCTGACAATCAAGTTCAATTTTTAAACATTTTCTTATACTTCATTACAAATGTTTCTAATATATAGAACCATTTACTTTTTTGTAATGTAATCATTGACTTAATTTTTTCACAAACTTCTTTTTATGTAAATTTCTGCTGCATTATGGTTACATCCTCATAACAGATACACAGAAGTAGAAATTTTGGGTTAAATCGTATTTATTATTTTATAAAATAAGCTTTCTTTTTCTCAGATATTTTGACAAGCGTGGCCGACAGCACTGATCTCGAACTGAGTCATCGCCAAGCTAAAAATATTATGTAGGTTCTACTCTTAAATCAGTCTCAATTCACTGTAAACCAATAAAGTTGTCAAAACTTCTGGTCCTAAGAGGACCTCAAAACTTCAATAAGTATCATTAGAATATGATACATATTTTAATGACCACTTAATGTTGAAACCAAATACCAGGTAGGACTCTGTCCATACTCATCAAAGTCTGCAGCTCAGTGTCCCTGAACTGGCTATGGGAAGAATCCTATAGACCCCAGATGCATCAGTGTTTCCTGCCTGATGAGCAGACAGGACTGCTGCATATTAGAAAGTGCTGGAGCCTTGTGCCCCTGAAGACAGTGGTATGTGATTGGCGGTTTCAGGTCACCCTGATTATACATTGACTCTGTTCTTTTGATAGCAGCTGCCAGATCTTACTTGCAGGGTTTGCCTCCTGCCATCTTCTCCACCAGGTCAGCGTGACATTTCTGCTCAAAAGGAGTCATCCATCTCTGATTGCCACACACCACTGGGCTCTGGTGGCTTCAATATTTTCCTCATCTCCTGGAATCTCTGAGCTATTCCATTTCTTTCCCAGTCTATGGATCCATTCATGCCACAGGGCAGACACACTTCTGTGAGTTGCGTGTCAGTTTTAAACCCCAGCAAAATCAGCCATGCTTCATTAAAAAGAAAAAACATGTATGCTAATAATGCCTAACACTTAAAATGTAGGCTAGATTTTTCTGGGCACTCTGAGACAAATAAGTTAGTTTTCTTTTTTCCCACCAGACTTTTTGCTTTTCAGAATCTAACAATTTATATTTTGAATTCTTTGGAAACAGGAACTGTCATGTGCAATTTTTATGCATACGTGCAAACATATTAGCATGTATAGTGTTTGGTATATGAGCAGCTCCTTATAAATACCCTTTGCTTTAAGTGAAAACAGGTTAATTATAGTTTTTTATGTGTTAAAAGAAATTGAATTTCTTTGTGAAATGTGGGCAAAACTGCCAGCTGGAAGGTGATAGTTTTCACTTCTCAGAAAATTCTGGCTTTGTGTGGAGAAGACTTAGGTCTCTTAGGTCTGATTCCATCTGCAGCCCTCTAATGCTATCAAGCACCCCTTTCAACTAGCTTAGAAACTTCCATGAAGTTGAGGGCGGGCCTAGCTTTTTGATTACTTCATGGCTTTCTTTCTTTTCCATGCCCAGGTTGTCAGTATGTACTTTCTCTAAGCTTAAATAAACTACATCTTTGCTTATATGAAGTTATGTACAGTATATTGTGTTTCTCAAGGGTAATATTCATCCTTCTGGATATATTCCCCAAATGAGAGAACTGTCAACATCTGCTTCTGGCAAGTTAAGAAAGAGAAAGAATGTCAGAGCCAGCAACTTGCTTCCTGTGGGAATAATTTTGGGTTTGTACACCTCCTTGACTGTTAATTTATAAACATGCTAACCACATTATTCTTCCCATCAAAAATTCTTGCCAGTTTTGAGCAGTCTTAGAGAAGAAAAAAGAAACACATCACAAATGTAGAATAAAATTCTCCATCTTCCATTAAGTGGAGTGGAGGTCAAGGAAAACTTAGAAAAGTTCTTTTTTTTTAAATTTATGTATATATTTTAATTGGAGGATAATTACTTTACAATATTGTGATGGGTTTTTGCCATACCTTGACATAAATTGGCCATAGGTATACATATGTGCCCCTCAACCTGAACCCCCTCTCCCACCTCTCTCCCCACCTTACCTCTCTGGGTTGTCCCAGAGCACCAGCTTTGAGTGCCCTGCTTCATGCATCGAACTCACCCAAGTCAGCTATTTTACATATGGTATTATATATGTTTCAATTCTATTCTCTCAAATCGTCCCATCCTCTCCTTCTAGTGTTGGTTATGCATTGAAAAGTCTAAAGTATATATTAATACAAGTGGCAGAAATAAAGGTTTACATTGAAGAAGCTTCTACTTCTCCGGATGTAATAAGAAAACCTAACCAAATGTGGGTGGCAGCTAGTAGGGCTGGTTAGGCAGGGGCCAGAAAGCTGAGCAAGGGTACAACGTGTAGCCTGAGTGTTGAGAGCCAGATGACTGCCGAATTGTGAAGGTGCCAGGAATTTGAAATCCAGGGCAGCAGGCCATAGGCATGGAGTTTGCAGACTTGGAAGCCAAGAGAAAGCCAAAGGGGAAAAAGCCTAGGAACCCATCAGGAAAGGTTGGAGCAGGCAGTTTTCCTAGAGATGAAGCAATTGAGAAGGTGAGAGGATTTGAGTCCATGTACATTTTAAACTGAAGTAGAAAAACTGGACTGATCTTAGCATGATGAATTTTTACTTCTAATTGTTTCCATAAATCTCCCTGGGTGGGGATATAGGAGAGAAGAGAAGGCAGTGGCAGCCAGAGAGAAAGTCAGTTGCTCTTTGGCACGAGTCAGGATCAGGATTCCCAGGTGGCTGGGTGGTAAAGAATCTGCCAGCAAATGCAAGAGACACAGGTTCGATCCCTTGGTCAAGACCCTCTGGAGAAGGAAATGGTAACCCGTGCCGGTATCCATGCCTGGAGAATCCCATGGACAGAGGAGCCTGGTGGGCTTCAGTCCTTGGAGTTGCAGAGTCAGACATGACTGAGTAACTGAGCACACAGGCATGTTTCCAGACTAGGAACTAGTTATAGCAGAGGAAGACACGACCTGGAGAATTAATAGTCTTTTGGAGAAGGGCCGAGCAGCTGGAAAATCCAAAGAGACGGCAGTACCTGCTATCTAGGGGGTTTTGGCAACAAGTAGAAGCTGGAGCTCCAGGCAGACAGGTGGCTGGCAAGGAAGATGTCCTAAGGTGAGCTATCGGTGTCTCCCTGGCAGGTGGGCAGAATGTAGGACAAGGGCATGTTGGCTGTAGCAAACAAGGTCCCAGCTATGAGGTTTGGGGCCCAAGTGGAAGTTTTTGTCTTTAAAACAATTGGGGCTGGCGGGCAGGAAAATTGGCAAGAAATGAGACTGAAGACAAGGACCTGATCTCTACAGTCAGGCCTCAAAACTTGGCCTGGATCATGGGAACTAAAAGAAATACTTAGGATTAGAAATTGACCAGAAAGAAGGAAAACATGATGTAAAACTTTGGTGTGGGGTATGTTTCTGTTTCTTATATCCAAAGACTAAAGGGATCACAGGGACAACAGCATGATGGGCGCTTAGGTTCTGAGAGCCTGGGGAGATGTAAAGAGGAAAAAATAGTTAAGAAGGTCCACACATAGAGGTGAAAGAGGAACATTGTAAGGAGACTGACAGTACTCGAAGGCTTACATTGCAGCTGGGATAGGAACGAGAGCCGTGAGGAAGTCCCTGTAGCTCCTCTCCGCTGTCATGCTGTTCTTAGTGCTTTTGGGATACCAGGTTTATCACAGTAGATGCAGTGGAATCTCCTCGGAATTTGGAGCAGCATGTGCTTGGTGTTAATACTCTCAGTACTGTTTTCCAGTTTGTACCCAAATAATTGATGCTACTGAGTGATCATTTTCAAAAGTGTCCTCAAACTCTCCCATGGGACTTCCCAGGGGAGCTAGTGGTAAAGAATCCGCCTGCCAATGGCAGAGACAGAAGTGATGCGGATTCAATACTTGAGTCAGGAAGATCCCATGGAGAAGGAAATGGCAACCCACTCCAGTATTCTTTCCTGAGAAATCCCATGGACAGAGGAGCCTGGTGGGTTACAGTCCACAGGGTCACAAAGAGTCAGACATGACTGAGTGCGTACACACACACACAAACTCTCTTATACGCCCTTTATCAAAGTGAAAGAAATGTCAGCCATTCAGTTGCATCCAACTCTTTGTAACCCCCTGGACTATATCTCCATCAATGGAATTCTCCAGGCAAAAATACTGGCGTGGGTTGCCATTTTCTTCTCCAGGGGATCTTCCCAACCCAGGGACTCAACGCAGGTCTCCTGTATTGCTGACAAATTCTTTACTGTTTGAACCACCAGGGAAGACCCTTTTATCAAATGAGGCATTATTCTTCTCCCCTTGAATATGAGTGGCTTTAGAGACTTGCTTCTAAGCAGTAGAATGTGAAGGGAGTAATAGAGCATTACTTCGGAAGCTTCTTTCTGACTTCCTCTTGGAACTCTTGTCCTTGGAACTAATCCTCTATGCCGTGAATGTCAGGTGACATGGAGAGGCCATGTGTAGTTGTTTATCAACAGTCCCCTCTGAGGTCCCACCTCACAGTGGTCATCAACAACCCACTGTGTGACTGAGGAGGTCTCAGATGACTCCAGCTAAACCATCATCTGATATCAGTCACATGTGCGACCCTAGTAAGACCTACCTGGCAGAGTTCTGCGGCTGCTACTGCTAAGTCCTTTCAGTCGTGTCCGACTCTGTGCGACCCCATAGACGGCAGCCCACCAGGCTCCCCCGTCCCTGGGATTCTCCAGGCAAGAACACTGGAGTGGATTGCCATTTCCTTCAGTCAACCCCCAAACCATGAAATGATGAAGATATTGAGACTGGTGAAAAACTGCTGCGTTACACCACTGACCTTGCGATACTTTGTTACAGATCAGTAGATAACTAAAAAGATGGTTGTACCTGAAACTGGGGTGCTGCTGTAACAAAGCCTGAACCATCTGGCATTGGTTTTGGGACTGGACTGTGGGCACTTGTTAGAAGGGTTTTGAGGAGACTGTTGGTGGAGAGTTAAAGGAAAGTGAGGATAAGGTTATCGGAAACCAAAGGAAAGGTTTTTATGCAGTTACAGAAAGTGTAGCATTTTTGCTTGCAGTTTTCTGATAAACTAGATGATTTAGTTAAAGGGATTTCCATGCAGAATGATGAAGGTGCCTCCTAGTTTCTTCTAACTGCCTATTAGAGAATGAGAGAGGAGAGAATTGAGTTTAAAAATTAACTGTTAAATATAACATAATCGTGCCAGGACTTACTGGGTTCAAAAATAGCTTTTTTTTCTCATTTTCCTCCACTCCAGATGGAAAATGATTTTGCTTTCCTTTTTTCAACCATAAAGGGATAATGTGCAATCCTCTCTAATTAAGTATCATGATAGCTGGTTTTCCTTAGATGCCCCTTATCACATCAAGGAAGTTCCCTTCTATTCTAGCATGCTGAGAATTTCTAAATGAATGGATGCTGTATTTTGTGTAATGCTCTTTCTGCATCTATTGAAATAATTGTGGGTTTTTTTTGTTGTTTTTGCTTCTGTTTTTTAGTTTGCTAATAAATGAATCACATTGAATTATTTCCAGATGTTGAACCAACCTTGCATTCTGGAAATAAACCCAGCATGATCATGTTATATTATCTTTTAATATATTGCGTTGGTCAAAAATTTCATTCGTGTTTTTCTGTAAGATGTGCTGAAAAGCCCAAACAAACTTTTTGGCCAACCCAATATATTGCTGCATTCAATTATATAAAATTGTGCCACTGATTTTTATCTCTATGTCAGTGAAGGATATTGTTCTATGGTTTCCTTCTCTTGTGATTCTTTATTCCTGGTTAGTTTATCAGGATAATCCCAGCATCATAAAATCTTCAGGAATGTGATCCTTACTTCTCTCTTTTTGAAATAGTTTGTATATAATTTGTTTTACTTCTTCCTTAATTTTTAAGTAGAGTTTAGCAGTTTAGACATCTGAACCTGTAGTTATTTTTTGTGAGATTCATAATTAAAAATTCAATAAGTATGCAACTGTTTAGGTGATCTAATTCTTCTTGAGTGAGCTCTGATATTTGTGTCTTTCAAATGGTCTACCCTAAGTTGTCTAACTTGTTTAGCTGCTAAGTCATGTCCAAATCATTTGTGACCTCATGGACTGTAGCCGACCACGCTCCTCTGTCCATGGGATTTCCCAAATAAGAATACTGGAGTGGGTTGCTTTTTCCTTCTCCAGGGCATCTTCTTGACCCAGGAACTGAACCCACGTCTTCTGCATTGGCAGGTGGGTTCTTTACCACTGAGCTTTAACCTAAAAGCATAATATTATTCATAATGTTTCCTCATTATCTTGTAGTGTCTATAGATCCTATAGTGATGTCCCTATTTTTAAATTCTGTTCTTTCTTTTCCTGATCATATACCTAGAGATTTTTTTTTAAATCTGGTTTATCTGAATTTTTCTATTACTTCTATTTTATACTTCCTTGACTTCTGTTCTAATTGGTATTATCTTCTAAATCTTTACAACTTTGTGTTTAATATGCTTTTATCTTTCTTGTTTCTATCTCTATTTCGTTAGCTGCTTTTTTATTGTTCTTTTGTTTGAATCAAATTCCTCTGGATTTTGTTTAACTTTCTCTGTCTCTATGAAACTAGGTGAAACAGTTACTTATCCCAATCTTGAAGAGATGTTCTTGTGTTGGAATGTTCCTGTGCAGTCTGCATGTCCCCAGTGGCTTCGGTGGCAGAGCTGAATGTGAACTGATCATGACTCACATCTCCCAGGGTGTCCTGGCAGCATGGGGAGAAGATAGGGCTGGAAATGAAGGGGTTAGAAATAGAGCCGTGTGTGAGCTGGAGCTTCTCCAATGCTCAGTGGCCAACATCTCCCTGTTGCAGGCAGGCTAGGGTCCCAATGCTCTAGAGCAGGAGCCCTGAGGTCAGCTCTGAGCTGGTTTGATTCCTTCTAAGCGTGTGGTCTCCCGTCTCCCAGAAAAGCCACATTTGCCCAATAGGGGTGCAGTATTGAAGTAAGTGGTGCTGGAACGCACACCCAGTGTGAGTCAGAGACCACTCTGGGACAGTCTCAGCATACCCATCAGAGCTCGACACAGTTTTCTACCCACCAGCTTCACCAGTGCCAGCAGTGGCCACCCCCACCTCCTTCAGATACAGGGCAGGGTCAAAGCCAGCTCCATCCCCTGACCTGCTCTCTCCTCCACAACAGCAGTCTTCATCTTCACAGGGAGCTACACCAGAGCTGGAGGGGCCAGAACTGGCACCTGATGTGGGTAGAGGCATGTGCTGGAGCAGCTGCAGGAAACCAGACTGAGCCCTGGGCAGTTCCTGTCTGCCTCTTCTTCCTTGCTCCTGGGAGTTGTTCAGCTTATGCATGCTCTTCACAAGTGGAGTCTAGATTTGTTACAGCCCTCCTGTAAGTCCAGTAGGTTTTCAAACTCCTCTTGCCAGGGTGGGACCCCCAGTGCCTAATATATGGTTTCAACCACTTACTCCCCAAGGAGAGTGTCTGAGCCTGTGCTGTCCCACTCTCTCTTCTATGTCCCCCTCCTCTAGGGGCAGGGGTCCCCACCTGCTCTCTTCTCTTCCTTTCCTACCCAGATTTCCGTGGCTCTTTCTTTACAGCCTTGGTTGTAGAAGAGTCTTTGTGCCAGACTCCAGTTTATTATCAGTGAGAACTGTTCCACCTGTAGAAATATTTCTTTGATGTGTTTATATAGATACCTGAGTTCAGCATCCTAATTTACCCTCTTGATCTTGCCTCTCAAAATATATTTTATATTTACTGGCTTATCAACTCCTTCTAGATTTGTACATTCCATTCTTTAGAATCAAGTTTCTAATGGATATTATGTCATTTCCATATATAAATCTTAATTTATTTTAGTGTAGGTTTGCTGGAGGTGAATTCTGCCAGCTTTAATCTGTTTGAAATGTATTTTTTTTTCTTTACTGAAGAATATTTTAAAGAATAGAATTCTAGGTGACATAACATTTTTTATTTTAGTTTGGTGTGTGTGTGTGTGTTCCAGCCATTTAGAGCACTAATTCAACTGCCTTCTCACTTTGATGTCTTTCCAAGACAATTCAATTGCAATTTATGATTGTTCCCCTCAAAGTAACACTTCTTTTCATTTGTTGTCTTCAAGAGTTTCTTTGTCTTTACATTTCACCATTTTGATTGGAATATGTATGTGTGTATTTTCCCTTGCATTTTTCCTTCTTTCAGTTCTCCAGGATTCTTGGATCTGTGATTCATTGTCTTTCATTAATTCGGGAAATTTTGGCCATTATCTCTTCACCTGTTTTTTATGCATCATTCACTCTTCTATATCAGTACTCCAGTTAGATGCCTATTAAACTACTTCATGTTTTTTCACAGATCTTGGATGCCCCAGTTTATTTTCCTTTTCAAATTTTTTCCTCACTGTATTTCAATTTACATAATATCTTTTAATCTAAACTTCAGTTCACTGCTCTTTTCTCTTTGTGTCCAGTCTTCTGTCCTACTTATAGAGGAAATATTGCATCTCTAATACCATGTTTTCATTCCTATTATTTTTGTCTATTTTCTACAGTTTCTGTCTTTCTGCTGAAATATGTCACCTATCATGCATGTTTTTCATCTTTTACTTCAATATATTAAGCACAGAAAAAAGAGGAGTTCCCAAAGAAAAAGATAATATGATTATTTAAGCTTAGGAGGTTTGTAAACTGAAATAGACAATGGTCAGTTTTGAGACTTTAAAAGATGCAAAATCTGTCTCAACTACAGAGTAAATGTAAGAGTAAATGAAAGAGTTAAAAATCATTAGAGAAAAAAAAACTAAGATAAATAGATTCAGGAAATCTAATATGAAAATGGTTAAACTCTGAAAAGGAAAGAAACAGAATGATGATTAAAAATGATAAAAGAAATTTAAAGCAGATAAAACATATATTTGCAGAAAAGCTCTTTCTTAACAAGAGATTGTTAAGAAACTGTGTTCAACTGTAAAATTTTTAGAATTCCAACACTAAAGGAAAATCGTTAACAAACTTCTAGACAAACTGAAGATCAGTTCAGTTCAGTCACTCAGTCGTGTCCAACTCTTTGTGACCCCATGGATCGCAGCACGCCAGGCCTCCCTGTCCATCACCATCTCCCGGAGTTCACTCAGAGTCATGTCCATCAAGTCCGTGATGCCATCCAGCCATCTCATCCTCTGTCGTCCCCTTTTCCTCCTGCCCCCAATCCCTCCCAGCATCAAAGTCTTTTCCAATGAGTCAACTCTTCACATGAGGTGGCCAAAGTACTGGAGTTTCAGCTTTAGCATCATTCCTTCCAAAGAAATCCCAGGGTTGATCTCCTTCAGAATGGACTGGTTGGATCTCCTTGCAGTCCAAGGGACTCTCAAGATAGTACTTACAAAAGAGAAAAAGTATTAGACTGGCATTGTACTTCTCATCTGAAATACTGCATGTTAGAAGGTGGTAGAATAATGTCTGCAAACTCACTGGTGGGGAAGAAGGAATGTAACTTGAGAATAATACACTCAGTCCAAACAGCATTCACTCTCAGGGAAAATAAGATATTTGCATGCTGGTAAACTTTTAGATTTAGAGTGTTAGTTATAACACAGGCTTTAATGCGATACTTCAAAATACAGTGGTCCATAAAGGGGTAAACATTTGTCTCATGTAACACTGCAGAGACGAGAGTGTGACTGAAGGGCACTATGGGCTAATTCAAGGGTCTGCATTCCTCCCAGCCTCCTTCTCTGCCATTCTGGAAGGCAGTACTTCTAACCTTTGTTTGTCATTGAACTCTCAGGCAGACTGCTGAAGCTTCTCTCAAAATAATTGTCATACATGCATAAATTATAAAGTCATATAAATAACAATGATGTTGAATTATGATTATTGACATATCTATAAAACGGATCTGTGATAAAGTAATATATATGCTTTTATGATAACATCAAATAACAGATTCAGATGGTGGGCCTAGTAATTACCTTCACTCTGAAGGAGTGATGAGTGTAAACACAAAATAAGTGAGGTAATTTTGTCATTGTTCCAATTTTATAGGTGATGCCACAGAATTACGAGGGACCAAATAATTCATCCAAGGTTTACAACCTATTATTCAGTTGAGCCAGGGTTATGACCTGAGCAGTCTGGCTACAAAGTCTGTGTTCTTTGATGCTAAATAATGAAGAGGTATAGGAAAATAAGATTAATCAATAACAAAATTAATCATTTAGAAAAAAACAGCAAAGTGAAAACTAAAAGAGGTTATTTGAAAAGACTGATAGGAGAGATAAACAAGTAGCTAACCTAAATGAGGAAAGAAAAAAAAAAAAAAAAAACAGAGAAAGAAAGGCAACAAAGAATGAGAAAAAGACAGAAATACAGATATAAATGGAGTTTCCCTGGTGGCTCAGTAGTAGAGAACCGCCTGCCAGTACAGGAGTTGTGGGTTCAATCCTTGGGTCAGGAAGATCCTCTGCGGAAGGAAATGGCAATCCAGTCCAGTGTGCTTGCCTGGGAAATCACATGGACAGAGGAGCCTAGCAGACTATAGTCCATGGGGTCACAAGAGTCAGACATGACATGGCTTAGTGACTAAACAACAATAGATATAAATGAGCATAGATGTGTGATTTCGCATGATAAGTAACACACGTTTTCTGGCTCCCCTGGAACCTCAGGCAAAGACATCCTGGAAGGTGCCTGATCCCTGACCAGCTGGCCATCCACTGACACCAATCACTTGCATCAATGTGTTTTGATCTGTTCTTTCCAATTTGGGCTTTCCAGATGGCTCACTGGTAAAGAATCCGCCTGCAATGCAGGACACCAGGGTTTGATCCCTGGATCAGGAAGATCCCCTGGAGAAGGGAATGACAACCCACTCCAGCATTATTGCCTAGGAAATACCATGGACAGAGGAGCCTGGCAGGCTACAGGCCATGGCATCGCAGAGTCAGACAACTGAGTGGCTACACACTTTCCAACTTGAACACTAAACATCTTTGGAGAAATCTGATGGAGTCAAGCAGGAGTTTAAGGCAGAGCCATACAGGCTGTTAATTAAACAGAGGTCCAGGCCTGGAAACCCGACTGGATGTCAGGGACTTTGCAGCGAGGGGAGAGTTGGGGCAAGTTGAGGGTCTAGAAGCCAGGGAAGTCACTCAAGGAAGGAGTTTCAGCAAGTAGGTTCTCAAGGTCAAATGAAACAAGGCCAGCAATCTAGAAGGTCTGGCTGAGTCAGAGTCACTATGGAGCAAAAACACCAAAGTGAGTCTAATGGCCCCGCAGTTAAGTGTTTGTTCATGAGTGGCTGCAGCCAGGGAGAGAATGGGAGACTGGCCAGCCATGCCAAACCCAGACAGAGCTGCATTGAGGCATATGAGACCTCAGAGTGATTCTTATGCTGAGGACACACAGCTGTTTCTTTGCTATCAATATATTTTCATGAATAATATCTTCCATTCAAAACCTGATACAACAATGACTTTATAAAATGGAGTCTTTTCAACAACCACACACACAGCATGAGGATTTAAATCAAATTAAATATGTCCACAATATTTTCCAGAAGTACTTTTGCTTACTTTTAAACAATATGGTGGAAACTTTTAAATATTTTTTTTTAGATTTTTTAAAATTTATTTTCTTTTTTTTTTTCAGTGTTTTTTTTTTTAATTTTTATTTTTACTTTATTTTACTTTACAATACTGTATTGGTTTTGCCATGCTTTACAATATTGGTTTGCCTTCTGCCATACATCAACATGAATTAGCCGTAAGTGTACATATATCCCCTCTCTCTTGAACCTCCCTCCCACTGCCCACCCTTTTCCAGTCCTCTAGATTATTGCAGAACCCCATTGTGAGAACCCTGAGTCACGTAGCAAATTTCGATTGGCTATCCATTTTATATATAGTAGTGTATATGCTTCCATGCTATTTTATTTTTATTTTATTTTTTCCTTTTTTTTTTTTGGCCATGCTGCGTGGCTTATGGGATCTTAGTTCCCTGACGAGTGAAAGAACCCACACCCCTGCAGTAACTGCAAGGAGTCATAATCATTGGACAGCCAGGGAAGGCCCTGTTTGCTTTAATATCATTCTCCATCCCACTTCCCACTCCCACCCTGGCAGGAATTTTGACCTTTGCTGCTGGTTAAAATACAATAAAGGAGTTAAATTTTCGAAGGGGTTTATACTAAACTGAATTGGTCCCAGTGAAGGAATAAAATGATCCATGGAAACTCTCGACCTCCAGATGTACTTGACTTTTTGTATTCTTTTGACTTGTAATGATGCTTGGTGTTTGTTTTAATTATGTATTGTTTAAATATAAACACGTACTGGATGGTGTTAATGGAACATGAAGAAACCATTGCATAATTACAATCTGGAATCTCTTGTGCCTAGTTAATGTGCATGAGCTGAAGACAAGGACAACACAAACTTCACATGGAGAGGTTCAGAAGTCCTGTAGTGACTGACCGTAAATCACACACACATAGGGGTGTATGCATGCTAAGTAGCTTCAGTCGTGTTCAACTCTTTGCAACCTTATGGACTGTAGCCCGTGAGGCCCTCTGTCCATGGAATTCTCCAGGCAAGAATACTGGAGAGGGTTGCCATGCCCTCCTCCAGAGGATCCTCCTGACCCAGAAATCGAACCCACATCTCCTGCTGCTATGGCATTGAAGGTGGATTCTGTAGAGCTGAGCCACCAGGGAAGCCATCATCCCTGCCACATATATATATGCACACAGATATTTATGTTGCAAACAGGAGAAAATTGAGGGATGGGGGGTGTTGTTCTAAAGAGCCAATTTATTAACCCGTTAATGCTTCCCAGGTGGCTCAGTGGTAAAGAACCCACCTGCCAATTCAGGAGACATGGGTTCGATCCCTGGGTCAGGAAGATTCCTTGGAGTAGGAAATGGCAACCCACTCCAGTATTCTTGCCGGGGAAATCTCATGGACAGAGGCTGGAGGGCTATAGTCTATAGGGTCACAAAAGAGTTAGACATGATTTAGTGACTAAACAACGACAAATGTTTCCCATCTCACATAGGATTCAGGCAAGAGTAGAGTAATCAGAAGTCATTGCTCATCTCAGACAATGAGAAATAGAGTATTGAAGGCATAAATCCCTCATACTCAGTTAATGGGACCACTATGGTGGGAATTTGGCAGCTCCAGAGAGTTATCTAATTTTAGTTCTTCAAAATTATCCTGGAAAGACATTATGGACCCTACTTTGAACAAGCAGTTAAGATCAATTAGAAATATACATACATTTCATCATATCTGCATTGGAGATATGTCCAATTTGTAGATAAAGACAATTGTTGTACAGACTTTACATGCATAAACTCTATTGTGAACAATAACTTGATGAGATAGGTACCACTGTTATTTCCATTTTGTAGATGAAGAAACAGGAACAGAAAGGTAAAGCATATTACTTAAGAGTCTTATAACTGTGTTCTTTATGCTCTGCATTTTCAAGTACATTTATTTCATTAATATATTTTTAAGATCATTTCCTAACTTGCTTGATCTACTGAGGTATTATGGATCACTTTACATTTTCCTATAGGGATCTGTGTGCGTTTTGAATCAGAATTTCATGAGAAAATCCTGAAAAGTTTAAACTGCTTTCTGAAGGCACAAAACTAACTGTAAAGACTACAAGGGAGACATATTTTTGCAATGCATTTAGAAGTGTCTGAAGTCATTTCTAACCAACACTGAACCTAATAGATTATTAGGCCAGCTATAGGGCTATTCAAATCACAGAATTACTTAGAGAATCTCCTCAAGATTCCAGTATTTCTGATGTCAAGTGAGATGCTTTTCCATCTTTAAAACCTGAGAATTTCCTGTTACACATTAGAACTATACAAAAAAGATCTTCACGACCCAGATAATCACGACGGTGTGATCACTCACCTAGAGCCAGACATCCTGGAATGAGAAGTCAGTGGGCCTTAGGAAGCATCACTATGAACAAAGCTAGTGGAGGCAATGGAATTCCAATTAAGCTATTTCAAATCCTAGAAGATGATGCAGTGAAAGTGCTGCACTCAATATGCCAGCAAATTTGGAAAACTCAGCAGTGGCCACAAGACTGGATAAGGTCAGTTTTCATTCCAATCCCTAAGAAAGGCAATGCCAAAGAATGCTCAAATTGCCACACAATTGCCCTCATCTCACACGCTAGTAAATTAATGCTTAAGATTCTCCAAGCCAGGCTGAAGCAATATGTGAATTGTGAACTTCCAGATGTTCAAGCTGGTTTTAGAAAAGGCAGAGGAACCAGAGATCAAATTGCCAACATCTGCTGGATCATCGAAAAAGCAAGAGAGTTCCAGAAAAACATTTATTTCTGCTTTATTGACTATGCCTTTGACAAAGCCCTTAACTGTGTGGATCACCACAAACTGTGGAAAATTCTGAAAGAGATGGGAATACCAGACCATCTGACTTGCCTCCTCAGAAATCTGTATGCACGTCAAGAAGCAATGTTAGAACTGGCCATGGAACAATAGACTGGTTCCAAATGAGGAAAGGAATACGTCAAGGCCATATATTGTCACCCTGCTTATTTAACTTGTATGCAGAGTACATCATGCAAAATGCCGGACTTGATGAAGCACAGCTGGAATCAAGATTGCTGGGAGAAATATCAATAACCTCAGATATGCAGATGACACCACCCTTATGGCAGAAAGTGAAGAAGAACTAAAGAGCTTCTTGAAGAAAGTGAAAGAAGAGAGTGAAAAGGTTGGCTTAAAACTCAACATTCAGAAAACTAAGATCTAGTCCTATCATTTCCTGGCAAACATATGGCAAAACAATGGAAACAGTGAGAGATTTTATTTTTGAGGGTTCCAAAATCACTGCAGATGGTGACTGCAGCCATGAAATTAAAAATGCTTGCTCCTTGGAAGAAAAGTTATAACCAACCTAGACAGCTTATTAAAAAGCAGAGTCATTACTCTGCCAACAAAGATCCATCTAGTCAAATCTATGGTTTTTCCAATAGTCATGTATGGATGTGAGAGTTTGGCTGTGAAGAAAGCTGAGAGCTGAAGAATTGATGCTTTTGAACCATGGTGTTGGAGAAGACTCTTGAGAGTCTCTTGAACAGCAAGGAGATCCAACCAGTCTATCCTAAAGGAAACCAGTTCTGAACATTCATTGGAGGGACTGATGCTGAAACTCCAATATTTGGGCCACCTGATGTGAAGAACTGACTCATTTGAAAAGACCCTGACACTGGAAAAGACTGAAGGAGAGAGGAGAAGGGGACAACAGAGGGTGAGATGATTGGATGGCATCACCAACTCAATGGAGATGAGTTTGAGTAAACTCCGGAAGTTGGTGATGGACAGCAAGGCCTGGAGTGCTGCAGTCTATGAGATCGCAAAAAGTCAGACACAACTGAGCAACTGATTTGACTGACTGAAATAATGTTTAGTGTTCAGTTCAGTTCAGTCACTCAGTCGTGTCCAACCCTTTGCGACCCCATGAATCACAGCACGCCAGGCCTCCTTGTCCATCACCATCTCCCGGAGTTCACTCAGCCTCATGTCCATTGAGTCTGTGATGCCATCCAGCCATCTTATCCTCTGTTGTCCCCTTCTCCTCCTGCCCCCAATCCCTCCCAGCATCAGAGTCTTTTCCAGTGAGTCAACTCTTCACATGAGGTGGCCAAAGTACTGGAGTTTCAGCTTCAGCATCATTCCTTCCAAATAAATCCCAGGCTGATCTCCTTCAGAATGGACTGGTTGGATTTCCTTTCAGTCCAAGGAACTCTCAAGAGTCTTCTCCAACACCACAGTTCAAACGCATCAATTCTTCGGCGCTCAGCCTTCTTCACGGTCCAAATCTCACATCCATACATGACCACAGGAAAAACCATAGCCTTGACTAGACGGACCTTAGTCGGCAAAGCAATGTCTCTGCTTTTGAATATGCTGTCTAGGTTGGTCATAACTTTCCGTCCAAGGAGTAAGCGTCTTTTAATTTCATGGCTGCAGTCACAATCTGCAGTGATTTGGGAGCCAAATAAAGTCTGACACTGTTTCCACTGTTTCCCCATCTATTTCCCATGAAGTGATGGGACCAGATGCTATGATCTTCGTTTTCTGAATGTTGAGCTTTAAGCCAACTTTTTTACTCTCCACTTTCACTTTCATCAAGAGGCTTTTTAGTTCCTCTTCACTTTCGGCCATAAGGGTGGTGTCATCTGCATATCTGAGGTGATTGATATTTCTCCCGGCAATCTTGATTCCAGCTTGTGTTTCTTCCAGTCCAGCGTTTCTCATGATGTATTCTGCATATAAGTTAAATAAGCAGAGTGATAATATACAGCCTTGACGTACTCCTTTTCCTATTTGGAACCAGTCTGTTTTTCCATGTCCAGTTCTAACTGTTGCTTCCTGACCTGCATACAGATTTCTCAAGAGGCAGGTCAGGTGGCCTGGTATTCCCATCTCTTTCAGAATTTTCCACAGTTTATTGTGATGCACACAGTCAAAGGCTTTGGTATAGTCAATAAAGCAGAAATAGATGTTTTTCTGGAACTCTCTTCCTTTTTCCATGTTCCAGTAGATGTTGGCAATTTGATCTCTGGTTCCTCTGCCTTTTCTAAAACCAGCTTGAACATCAGGAATTTTTAGTGTTACTTCTGTTTAATTTTTTCCAAAGAAGAATACATTAGCCATACATCTTTAACAGATTTTTTTTCAGAAGGTAGTCCATTTTTTAAAAAAATAATACTTCCATTTAGAAAGAATTAGTATCTCCAATTAGAGCAGGCTGATATATTTCAATTCCCTTGGCTCTTTCTTCCATAAAAAGTTACATTCATTCATAAAAATGTGAAAAGTTATTGATTCTAATTAAGACAATAGAATTTTGATAAACATTTGATGTGTGAAATTCTAAAAGAATTGTTGCTTATTGAAACAACTTTAGCTGAGTTTTGGCTAATTTCTTTTTTTAAATCCTAAATAAGTATATATAAATATAAAAATCTTGAAACTAAAAGCTTATATCATAATCAAATTGGTGGAGTAAGCATATTTCTCAGTCAAAAGGGAAAAATGTTTTGTTAATACAAAAGCAAACAATTAGATATTCCAATTTGTCTGTTCTTAGCTAGCAAGCAAATTATTCTATCCAACATGTCTCAGTGATAAAATATTCAATGGAATAGCACTTAATAGACACATAAAAGCAAATAGGAATTAGGTGATAAACCTTAAACAAAGGTTAGCCTTAAACACTTGAGACTTTAGAAATTTGTGCTCATGTTTGTTTGCTCTTTCAAGTTAGTCTGCTTTGTCCCTAGAAATATACACATAACATGTGCAGAAGTGCTTCTTAACAAACTACCATAGTCACATAAAATACTACAGTCCAGGAAAAAGAAAAACAGAGTGACAATTGCTTTGTTTTGTTTTTTTAGCTAACACTCACATTATTTTCTCAAACTTACTTTCCTCATTGGAAAAGACTTTGATGCTGGGGGGGATTCTGGGCAGGAGGAGAAGGGGACAACAGAGGATGAGATGGCTGGATGGCATCACTGACTCGATGGACATGAGTCTGAGTGAAATCTGGGAGTTGGTGATGGACAGGGAGGCCTGGCGTGCTGCGATTCATGGGGTCGCAAAGAGTCGGACAGGACTGAGCGACTGAACTGACTGACTGACTGACTGACCCATGCCAGCCTCTGTCATTAGATGCTAATGCAATTCATCTTACTCTCTGAATTCACTAGACCCACTTCCAGACCTTTGCATATAGTAGGCATCAACATTTACTTCCAGTTTATTGAGTGAAAGATACTGAGTCTTGCACCTGTGGGTGCTATTTCTTGGGAGGCAGCTGCAATTACATACCACTTGAATCTTTGTTTCCATATTCCCTGGTGGCTCAGATGGTAAAGCATCTGTCTACAATGCGGGAGACCCAGGTTCGATCCCTGGGTTGGGAAGATCCCCTGGAGAAGGAAATGGCAACCCACTCCAGGACTATTACCTGGAAAATCCCATGGGTGGAGGAGCCTGGTGGGCTGCAGTCCATAGGGTCGCGAAGAGTCAGACATGCCTGAGCGACTTCAATTCAATTCAATTTGAATCTTTGTTTCCACAAAAGTAATTCCATTTGTACATTATTTGTCTTTTTCTGACTCATTACACTTTGTATGATATCTTCAAGGTCCATCTGTGGTGCGCCGTCCTTAGTCTCTTCAGTTGTGTCTGACTCTTTGCGAGCCCATGGACTATAACCTGCCAGGTTCCTCTGTACATGGGATTCTACAGGCAAGAAGACTGGAGTGGATTGCCATGCCCTCCTCCAGGGAATCTTCCCAACCCAGGGATTGAACCCAGGTCTCCTGTATTTCAGGCAGATTCTTTACATTCTGAGCCATCAGGGAAACCAAAGATTATGGAGTGGGTAGCCTATCCCTTATCCAGGGGATCTTCCTGACCCAGGAGTCAAACCAGGGTCCCCTGCATTGCAAGCAGATTCTTTACCAGCTGAGCTACCAGGGAAGCCCTCAGGGTCCATCCGTGTTGTCTCAAATGGCAAGATTTCATTCTTTATTATGACTAAGTAATACAACATACATATATTATATATATACATGATGGATGAAGAAAATGTGGTACATATATACAACGGAATATTACCCAGTGATAAAAGGTGCAAGTTTGTTTATCATTGTAGTCTTGGTTTGCATTTCCCTGATAATTAGTGATGTTGAGCACATTTTCATGTGCCTGTTGGCCATCTGTGTGTCTTCTCTGGAGAAGTGTCTATTCAGGTCCTCTGACTATTTTATTTTTAAAAAATATTGAGTTATCTGACTTCTTTATGTATTTTAGATATCAATCCTTTATTCAACATATTATAAGACAGATACCATATCATTTCACCCATATGTGGAATCTAAAAAACAAAGCAAGCAAACAATATAAAACAGAAACAGAGTCACAGTTACGGAAAACAAACTGGTGGCTGCCAAAGGGGAGGGAGGGTGAGGAATGGATAAAATACATAATGGATATTAGGGGGTACAAATATCCCACCTATTAAATAAGTCATGGAGCTGTAATGTACACATAAGGAATATAAGTCAATAATATTAAAATAACTTTGTACAATGACAGACTGTAACTGGAGTCATTGTGCCGATTATTTCATAATGTATAAAAATATCAAATCATAACATTGTACACCTGAAACCAATATAACATTGTATACTAAACACAGCTTAATAAAAAAGTAAATCCATCCAGCCAACTTATTTCAAAACTCTAAAGACAGTATTGAGGTTTTCTTCCTTTATTTATGTTTTGTACTAAAACAAAACTTGATACCATTTAAGAACAATTTTAAGTTTAAACTCAAACTATCCTAAACATCTAACCCTGAAACTTGAGAGCACCTTTCAGCATCACACTCCAGTTGACTTTATATACTATATGAAGCTGTCCTTGACAAATTACCTTATCTTAAAGATCATTAAAATGATTGAAAATTTGCATTACAGTATCATACCAAGTTAACATTAACATACTCTCAAAATAAAGACCATTATTGAATACTATTTTTCAACATACTTTGCTATTTCTCTCTACCATTAAGCCAGAATAACATCAGGCTTGCAATTCCAAGTGCCACTGCACACAAATTTTTATAAGTATAAATAAATATAGAGGCTATAAGTAAGACATAAGTGAGAAAGTAGCATCAAGAGTGTACTAAGAAGGAAAGAAATATATAGAAATTATGCATACCCAGAAACACAATGAAAGTGAAAATTTTCTCCTGTGAACCTAGAACTTTTTGTTGTTGAGTCACCAAGCTGTATTCGACTCCCTGAGACCCCATGAACTGCAGCACACCACGCTTCCCTGTCTTTCACTATCTCCCTGAGTTTGCTCAAACTCATGTTCATTGAGTCAGTGATGCCGTCCAACCATCTTATCCTCTGTTGCCCCTTTCTCCTCCTCCTGCCCTCAATCTTTCTGCATCAGAGTCTTTTCCAGTGAAACGGCTCTTCACGTCAGGTGGCCGAAGTATTGGAGCTTCAGCACCAGTCCTTCTAATGAATATTGAGGGTTGATTTCCTCTAGGATTGACCGGTTTGATCTCCTTGCTGTCCAAGGGACTCTCAAGAGTCTTATCCAGCACCACAGTTCAAAAGCATCAACTGGTACCAGGTGAAACTGGGAAGTTGGTGACAGTGTGCCTATAAACTCCTGCCCTGTCTTTTCTTCCTCCTGCTGCTGCTGCTGCTGCTAAGTCGCTTCAGTTGTGTCCGACTCTGTGCAACCCCATAGACGGCAGCCCACCAGGCTCCCCCGTCCCTGGGATTCTCTAGGGAAGAACACTGGAGCGGGTTGCCATTTCCTCCCCCGATGCATGAAAGTGAAAAGTGAAAGTGATGATGCTTAGTCGTGTCCGACTCTTAGCGACCCCGTGGACTGCAGCCTACTAGGCTCCTCCATCCATGGGATTTTCCAGGCAAGAGTACTGGAATGGGGTGCCATCGCCTTCTCCTTTTCTTCCTCCTACCGAACTCTAAACACCTGGGACTCTTGAATAAGAAATTTCATTGGACCAATTCAGTACTTGATAGGTGGAAGGTAACAAGGTTTCTGGGCATATGGCCACTGCCCATTAAGGGAAACTTCATAAGTATTTAATTATAATGTGACTGTTTAACTGTGACTGCTACTCTCCATTTCTTCCCTTTAGTATGTTTCCTAGTTTAACACCTTTTAGTTTCCTTAATTTAATATTATCAGGTAAGACTCATTTGTGGTGAAAAAAAAACATCTATTTTCCTTTTTTGATTTTAAAAGTTTAGAATTTGGAAGGACCGAAGATATGGGCTATAATTGTGTCCTGAGTGTGAATACAGATGAAACACATTAGCCAGAGCAGATTTCTTTTTGCTGAGAACTTAGTGGAGAGAAATGTAAAATTCATTCCAGAGACTTTAATAAGAATTTTAAAAAGAAAGAAAAAGAAGGGAACTTGTACCTTTTCATGTCCCCTTAAAGCAGGAGTCACCAACCTCTGGTATCTAAGCCCATGATATGAGGTGGAGCTGATGTAACAATAATAGAAATAAATTATACAATAAATGTAATACACTTGAATCATCCCAAAAGCACCTCCCCCCGCCCCCCACCATCTATGGAAAAATTGTCTTCCACGAAACCACTCCCTCATGCCAAAAAGGCTGGGGACTACTGCCTTAAAATGTTTTCAAGTGTAATTCATTGGAAGAAATACTTATGATTATTTCCCCTTTCACATAAAATTTCAGAGCTAAACATCACAGTGTAAAGATTTCCCTTTGTTTCCTACAAAGACTTCTCTGTTTAGAAAATGCGTTCATCTGTAAAATGGAGCTAACTTTTGGTTCATCCCAGGGGGTCATTTGAGGGACAATGAATCAAGCTTTTTTTTTTAAGTTCTGTGAAATCATAATGTTCAGAGATTGTTTATAAATTTTAACTCCAAAGTCTCATCTTTGACACATGGCCTCACCACAACTTCCTCCTTTTGGCTGTGGCTCAACAATTCCTACAGACAAGAATCACTGCAGACATCTGATTTCTACATTGCTGAGCTAAAGAGAGACATATACTAAGGCCATGTTTCTCTGGGCACTTGTTTATCTTGGGTTCAGTCGGTGTGTTACAGAAATATATTAGACCCTCACTCCCAGGAGGAAACCGAAACTGTGAGAAAGACAAAATCTGGCTGACCTTCTGCAAAAACAGCCAGCCAGCCCTGCTGAGAGGCAGCAGCAGCAAAAACAGAGGCCAGAACTATTGAGTTTTTGTCTCGCAGGATGACAATTCGTTAAAAATTGTTTTAACTAGGGAAGGAGTAACTCAGCTCCACCCTCCCATTTCATCTGCATTAGGTGGATAACAAATGGCAACGCGTAATCTATATGGGTAATAGTGTCAATGAAAGATCAAGATTATACATGATACTTGCTAAATTTGTTATGCCTCATTAGTGCTGGGGCTTATTACAGAGAGCTCCACGGTTCCCAGGCATTCCCTCATGGGCTGTCCTGATGGATAATGCAAATAAAGAAAGGAAAGGCACCAATGACACAGTGCTCACACTGCATTTGTCAGGGGCATAGTTAGCTGGATTAGGTATGCTCTGCATTTTCTATCACCATCACATATTGATCTGAATTTATAGTCACGCTCACTTAGCGCTGCCGTGTTTTCCACAATGGTGCTCCCTCAAAGGACAAATGACACTCCAACCAAACTTTCCAAAGAATATCTAGATTTTCCAAGATGAAGAGGCCATCTGGCTGAATAGTTAGTGGCCCTTTAGATCTTTAGCTGAAAGGAAAATGTGTGTGTGTGTGTGTGTGTGTGTGTGTGTGTATGTAAGATTTTTTAAGTTATTTTAAAAAGAAAAAAAAAGTGTCTTGTTTTAAAGGCAATTCACAAGATGCCAAAGCATTGAAAAGTTATATCCTTGAGTTTCTTTTCAAGTTAATTAAAAGTAAGAAACAGAACCCCAAGCTTCTTCTTTTCCAAGAGGAAAGCAGAAACATTCCAAAAGAAAGTGCTCTGTTGCATTCTTATTCCATGAAGATTTAGCTAGAAAAAAGGAAATCTTTTAACTAGAAGTAACCAGAAAGGTTCAATATTCAAGGAGAGAAGTGTATGAGTATTCATAAGGATGTGGCCTTGACTCTTACCTGAGCATCAGAGGTAGTAAGTTACTCAGCAGAGGCATTTCATTCATATGCTCCTTAAGTAACTGTTCAGTCATGTCCAGCTCTTTGCAACCCCATGGACTGTATGGTATTCCATGGACCCCTGCCAGGCTCCTCTGTCCATGGGATTTTCCTGGCAAGAATACTGGAGTGGTTGCCATTTCCTCCTCCAGAAGATCTTCCTGGCCCAGGGATTAAACACATGGCTCTTGTGTCTCCTGCACCGCAGGCAGATTCTTAACTGCTGAGCACCAGGGAAACTCCTTAAATAAACAGTATGCAAAATCATTGGTAGGTAGTATGCTCCATACTCCTACCATGCAATTTTATGTCATACGGCTGTTGTGCTTGATTTTGTTTCCAGGGTAGAATGTGTGTGTATGCTTTCATATCTCCTGACTAAAATAAACCATTAATTTCATGAGGAAAAAAAAAAATGTAAGAAACAGGTCAACTAAGGCTTCTCATCCTAAAGAGACATGCTTAGTTTAGGACCTGAGTATCTCACTCTCTGTCCACCAGATTCTTAACCACTTAGGCTGTTAAGAATTATCATGTTTTCCATAGCCACTTCAAAAGTGATACCTTGATTTAGATTATGTCAAAGATTGATGCATTGTACTTTCTCTGAATGCCATCAAAGAAAGTCTTGCTTTTTATTTGATAATATGCACGTGTTTATGTTAAGATATGTCAGAAAAAGAGATGGCGTTTTAACGGTTGCCATCATCAAGAGCTTCCTGAGCATTTTAAGAAATAACTGCTTAGAAAATTGAAAAGACCTTGGAGCACTGATATAAACATGATTGTTTTCTGTCATTAGGTATTTGGCAACCCGTTTTTACTTTTGATGGGTTCTTCCTAATCCTTGAGTTATTCTATCCTATACCCAGTAAACATATGACTTCTACTTATCCAAAGATAATTTTGATAATTCCTTTCTTTAATACTCACATATTTATCATGGTGGCTTTTTGTGGGACTATACCATGGCTCAAATGTTTCAAATCTCTGATTTCTCTTTAAACATGTTTTTTGAACCTATGGCTTAAACTCTGTACTTTTAGCTAAGGCCATTAGAAAAATAATATATATCTAGCAAGCACTTGATAAGTAAGCCTATGGATTTCTAAGGAGACCAACATGTTTAGTGTGCAATTTTCAGTCTAGGTTAAAATTAGAATCACCTATAGAGCCTTAAATATTGTCATGTCCAGGTCTGACCTCTAGTCAAATAATGGTCATTGAATAAGGCCAAGGCACCAGTATTTCAGAAAATTCTCTATATATTTTTAAGGTATGATTACAATTGACAGTCACTAGTGTAAACCAAATGCCTAATGGGAGAATAGGCACTTAGAGAGAATTTTATGCAAAAAACAAATGTGAAAAGGTAATCAGATGAAGAATAAAAGCACATTATTTAAAAAGATATATATGAAGATACTCTATGTTAACTGCCTTGTTTTTGCACATGGATAGGAAAAAGGGAATTTAAGAATACATTAGCAGAAAACAGAGTCTTATCAGGATGTTTTCAGAGGGAGAAGTTTTCCACAAAAAATGAAAACAAAAGCAGGATTTTTGAATCCTAGAAATGGAGAGGACCTCAGAGGTCCTCTTGCTTGATTCACAGACCATCAGAATTTGAGAGGACATTTCATTTGAAGAAACCAAAGGTACAGGGAGATTAATCAGATATAATCAAGTTGTTAAGCGAGCTAGAGAAGTGGTGCTAGTGGTAGAGGGTCTGCCTGCCAATGCAAGAGACAGGGATTCGATCCCTGGGTCGGGAAGATCTCCTAGAGAAGGAAACGACAACTCACTCCAGTATTCTTGCCTGGGAAATCCCAAGAACAGAGGAGCCTGGTGGGCTATAGTCCATGGGGTTGCAGAGAGTCGGACATGACTGAGCACAGCACACACAGAGAAAGCGCAGGGCCTAGAAACCCAGATGTCCTAAAGAAGATACACGGCTCCTTCTATCATGTTATCATGTTACACTTCTCCATTCACCAGGAATCCAGGCCCATCTGTGTGCTACAGAAAAGTATTAGGAAGAAATGCAGATAGATTAAAATTAACATTATAAGTTTGGCCAGAGTTAAACACCATGGTGATACTTAAGTTGAAATAGCAATGAAATGTTAGAAAGAACAGCACTGAATTGTACTTTATATTTGTGTATGGGGGGTGGGGGCAAAAATCGTTAATGCTAAGCTTAACTATTAATAAAATATTTGTTTTCATTTTTATAAAAGAACTCTTGAGTGGAAAAGTACATTAATCTTGTGAGTTATTCATTTCCATGGTGGTCTGGATGTTTGACCCTGAAACCCATAACTAAGACATCATTTTCCTAAATATAGGAAGGTTCGCTAAAGTGAAACTGAGAGGAAGTGAAAGTGAAGTCGCTCAGTTGTGTCCGACACCTTGCGACCCCATGGACTGTCGCCTACCAGGATCCTCTGTCCATGGGATTTTCCAGGCAAGAGTACTGGAGTGGTTTGCCATTTCCTTCTCCAGGGGATGCTGACCCGGGGTCGAACCCAGGTCTCCCGCATTGTGGGCAGATGCTTTACCATCTGAGACATTGGTACCCTAAAGAAAATTTAAAAACTTCAAGAGATGAGCAAGCCAGAATTAATATTAAACATAGCAATTGTGCCAAACACTATATTGCTATCGATAGTAATGTAACAATAACTCCTTTTAGAAATAGTGGGATTTACAAAATCAAAGTGAAAGTGTTAGTTGCTCTTTTGTGACTGACTCTTTGCAACCCCATGGACTGTAGACTGCTATAGCCTGCCAGGCTCCTCTGTCCATGGGATTCTCCAGGCAACAATACTGGAGTGGGTTGCCATTTCCTCCGCCAGGGGCTCTTGCTGACCCAGGGATTGAAACTGCGTCTCCTGCATCTCCTGCATTGCAGGCAAATTCTGCATTGCTGAGCCACCAGGGATGCCCCTAAAGTGATTTGGGCTCCTTCCAAAGATCAAATCCTTTCTCAAAGTTTCATGATTTTTTTTTAACCCCTTAGGACCATAAAAAGAATATGCTAAATACTTTTTGTTTAACAGGGCATTTTGCTAGTAGCACCTGATATCGAAAGTGAAAGTCTCTCAGTCGTGTCTGACTCTTTGTGACTCCATGGACTATACAGTCCATGGAATTCTCCAGACCAGAATACTGGAACGGATAGCTATTCCCTTCTCCAGGGGATCTTCCCAACCCAGGGATCGAACCGGGGTCTCCTGCATTGCAGGCGGATTCTTTACCAGCTGAGCCACAAGGGAAGCCCTAGTAGCCCTGATACAGCTTCTCAAATTACACGGCAAATAAAACAAAAAATGATAAAACTTAAATCAGCACCAGAATAAAAGATTAATTACATAGAAGATATATATGGAACTATTAGGAAAATAAAACTGCATTGAGACAATAACACCACCTCTACTTTACCCCAGGGAGGTAAATTTATGAAACATATAAGGAAACTTAACAGAAACCTGAAATAAAACAGTCCTATTTGTTTCTACATCCTCAATTGTTTTCCCTCAGTCACACAGCCTAAAGATAGGCCTTAACTAGATTTGTAGAACAGATCTGGAAACTATTTTTTATCATAATAGAGAAATTTAGAGTGCTTGGAAAATTTCATAGACATTCATAGAATGTCATTGTGTTGACATTCAAGCACCTGATTGGTGGGCTGGTTTCACGGCACAGGACAAAGACCAGGCTGCATAATTTTGAACTCATGTGGTTCATCCCAGGTGGAATAAGACAAATTGGATATTCACTGTGATATCACATTACAGCAGTAACACTATCAAGGTTAGTTTTATAATTGTAACTTTGATATGCAAAATTATTTAGAAAAAAACATTTATTTATTCTTGTAACTTGCTATTTTAGCAATCACTTTCATTTATAGCCTGAACTCTTTTTTAATTTATAATTTAGCATTATTTACTGTGGGCTTCCCAGGTGGTTCAGTGGTAGAGAATCTGCCTGCCAATGTAGCAGACATGGGAGATGCTTGTTCAATCCCTAGGTCAGGAAGATCCACTGGAGGAAGAAATGGCAACCCACTCCAGTATTCTTGCCTGGAAAATCTCATGAACAGAGGAGCCTGGTGGGCTACCATCCATAGGGTTACAAAGAGTTGGACACAACTGAGCAAGTATGCACATTATTTACTATATTAGGAAAACATAATTTATAATATTTCAACCCCCATTTGCAAATGGCAAACAAGCCTCATTGAAGAGTTCTAAATTTTTTTAATGCATTATTAATGATAAACCAGATGCTGAATATGAAAGTGATTTCAAATACATGAAGACCAAAAGAGTTCATATTAATTTTACTTGGAAGTATGAGTCACGTGTTGAGTTCAATTTTGTAGCCATAATTGACACCAAAACATGAAACACTGGCGTGTTATTTGCAGAGATACACTAGCCATTGAAACAATGGAACTATTGTAAGATAAGCAGTATTTATATTTTAAAAAGACATGAAGAAGTAAATTCAAAATTAAAAAAAAAAAACTATTTCAAAGGAAAGCTATTGATTTGAAAAGCCAAAAGAAACAGAATCACTGTATCATAGTGTGTATGAAGCATCTTGTAAAGAAGAACTTTAGATTACAAAATAGTAAAAAAAAAAAAAAAATCACAGACAACTGTCAAGACATTAGTGACGGCCTGCATTAAATAGATTTTCTCTGAATCGTTCGGCAAATCTATAGCATAGAAGATAGCCCAGGTATCGCTTTCCTATGATACAATGTCTATGGATATTCAGGAATTAGCTTATGAGGTGGAATACCAAGTCATAGAACAAATAATATGAGCAGAGTTTTTTTGTTTTTTTTTTTTTTAAATTACAACTTAATGAATGCAAATGTATTGTCTGAGCTTCCCTGCTGGCTCAGATGGTAAAGAATCTGCCTACAATGCAGAATACCAGGTTTCGATCCCTTGGTTGGGAAGATCCTCTGGAGAAGGGAATGGCAACCCACTCCAGTATTCTTGCCTGGAGAATTCCATGGACAGAAGAGCCTGGTGAGCTCCAGTTCATGGGGTTGAAAGAGTTGGACATGACTGACTGACTAACACTTACACTTATTTATGTTGTCTAACATGAGCATACTTTTTTTTTAGTACATGAGCAATTTGAATATGATGACATTATGAAGGAAGAATTTTTTCAGCTTTATGGAGATAAAGAACAGTCTTTGAACTGTCTACTATTATGAAAGATTGCAGTATCAACAAATGTGGTTTAGAGTTCAAGTTGGGTGCAGGAATATGTTCTATGGGGCAGAACGTATGGGACATATCTGTTCTGTGGAACAAAAATGACAGGGAAACATTTTGGAGTTATCATAACCAGATGAAGGAGCTTGTATCAGAAAGTGAATCAACATCTGCTTCCATCATTGAGAAAGTCTTGCTACCAGTAAAAGTCACCTGAACTAAACAGTTTAGTGACACAGTAAAAATTATAAATTACATAAAGCTAAAGAGTTTTACTTGCTGTTATCCCTATTGTTATAATACTGAAAATGATTGTAAGTAATTGTTATTATTATTATTATTATTGAGGTTAAGTGGCTTCACTGATGGTGCAGACAGTAAAGAGTCTGTCTGCAATGTAGGAGACCTGGGCTCAATCCCTGGGTCAGGAAGAGCCCCTGGAAAAGGAAATGACTGAGTAGAGGTAAGACGTTCATCCAGGAAAAATCTCTGTTAAAAATGTTTGAATGAAGAATGAATTCATTTAGTTCCAGTTTTTAAAAGATATAAATCATTCAGTCTGACTTCCTTAATTTTATTGTATTTTTATGCATTTCATATTCATTCTTGAAGTGTATCTGTGTGCTGTGCTCAGTTGTATTTGATGCTCCGGCCCCTCTGTCCATGGGATTTCCCGGGCAAGTATACAGGAATAGGTTGCCATTTCCTATTCCAGGGGATCGTCACAGCCCAGGCATCAAACCCAAGTCTCTTGCAAGTCTCCTTGCATTGGCAGGCTGGTTCTTTACCACTACCACCACCTGGGAAGCCCCAAAAATGATTTCTTCAAATAGATACTTTAACCCAACAGTATTCCTGTGAGTCATAGTTGTAATTTGTTAGGAAATTTGAAATTCAGAGGGTTAACTTTCCAATTCTCCTGATGCCATGCTAGATTTCAAGTTTAAACTCTTGCAAAAAGCCTTTTCAATAACTTAAAAATGATATAACTATAAATGAAAGTCTCAAAAGTGAACTTGTATGCTCTAAATTCTTCCTGGCTCATCCATCATGCACACTCTCCTTGTATTACTCTCACAATATGATTATGTCACCAGGGTTCCAAAGAGGAACCTAAGGGGCATTCACAGGAGATGTAGGTTCAATCTAGCCTGGAAAATTCCATGGAGAGAGGAGCCTGGTGGGCTAACATCCATGGGATCGAAGAGAGTCAAACACAAGTGAGCACACACACACTCTAATCACTGGACCGTTAACACTTCGGTGTTATGGTAGTGGAAGGCAGTCTTTCTGTGTGCTAGATACATCAATAACAGATTTCTAACATTCAAAAACAATAATTTTCTGTTTTTTAACAACCAGTTCCGGAATAGTTACTTTGTTTCTTACTAGACGCTGCCTACTATACAGCCAGTAACTTCTTGGCTTTCTTCATGTCATTAGAGATCAAATTCTTATATTACTTTTTATTCTGTGAAGCATATCGAAGTGTGGAGTTCCTTTTGAAGTGAATCTTTCAAATTACTTCTCTTAGCTAATCTCCAGTGCTGAGAAATGCAAAAATACAACAGTAAAATACATCAACCCTTTGTACTTGGTCAGTTTCTTAACAAGAACATTATCCTCAGGCAAATAACAGACTAAAAAATAGGGTAAACACTTTGTACAAAGGTTAGTGGGAAAAGTCAGCCTTCAATTCACTTAAGATCATAAAATGTTATGAATATGTTCTGTTTGCCAGGCAATATGCTAGGAACAACAAAATTTAAAAGATGAGTAAGTGTCATCTTACTGAGAAGGCATTTGTAATTTTGGGGAATGTATAATATGCATAAATATTTTGAATAGTAAATATATTAAAAGTGTTTGTATGATATGCAGGAAATAATAACTAATTTACAAAGTATAACTGAAGACCAACATAGTTAGTCTTCAATGTAGTTAAAGAGCACAGACTTTGTAGTTAGTTCTGGGTTTGGCCACTTATATGATATTGAACAAGAAAACACTCTCATCTGAGCCTTGGTTTCATCTGAAAATGTGATAATAGTCTGTAACTCAGAAGATAGGTGTAAGGATAAAATTAAATAAGATGGTGTATGGACAATGTCTAATATTTTTCCTAACATGGAGTGGATGCTTAACAGTTCTGATCTCCTCCTTAATGTCTCCAAAGCTCTTGTAAAGTATTTGTAGTTGTATTATTATGCTGCCAGGTGTTATCATTCAGTCATTCAGCAAAAATCCCTGTATACATGTTATATGCAAGGAACTGTATTGAAACAAAATCCCTAATGTGAACAAAAATACAATTTGGGTGAGCAGGGTGGAGGGAAGGAAGTGAAGAGCAGAAAATGAAATAGATGCTGTGAAGGAAATAAATAGAAGACCTATAGAGGATAATGATGGAATGGGGACTAATATAGATGAGAAGGGGAGAATGAGTTCATGATAAAAGATGCAACAGAGAAGATGTTAGGCCAGTTTTTATAGAACTTTGCAGGCCATAGCAAGAGGATTTTATATAAGGAATTAAATAATACAAATTTTATGTAATACAAATTACTATGAGTTGTCTGTCAGAAAAGAATTGTGAAGGAAAAGAGTCGAAGAAAAGACATCAGCTGAGAATTTTTCATTACAGTAAGAAAGACATGCAGTAATATCAGGACTTAGGATGGTAATTCTGGTGAGAGAATGTATTATCCAGATTTGACATGGTTTTGTATGTAAAGTCAATGGCACTTCTTAAAAAATGGGATAAGGAGAATGAGGAGAAGGAAGGAATAGGGAAAACTCTGGATTTTGACTTAAGTAAAAGAATAGATGATGACTTGGAAAACAGTGGGTGGAATTTGGGGGACAGAAGCCAAATTTGCATGTGCTAAATAAGGGAAAATGGGGGATGAATTGGAACCAACTTGGGTAGACTATACATTCAAGACATTTTACTGCTTAAAAAAAGGAAGTAAAAATGGAGAAATAACTGTTAGGAGATGTGGGGCCAAGAGGACCTTTTTTTAAAAAAGATGGGAGATAGAAGTGGATTTTTTTAAAATATATGAACCAATAATTTCAGTTCAATCACTCAGTCGTGTCTGACTCTGTGTATTCCCATGGACTATAGCACAGCAGTCTTCCCTGTCCATCACCAAATCCTGAGCTTGCTCAAACTCATGTCCATAGAGTCGGTGATATCATCCAACCATCTCATCCTCTGTCGTCCCCTTCTCCACCTGCCTTCAATCTTTACCAACATCAGGGTCTTTTCCAATGAGTCAGTTCTTCACATCAGGTGGTCAAAGGATTGGAATTTCAGCTTGAGCATCAGGCTTCCAATGAATATTCAGGACTGATTTCCTTTAGGATAGACTGGTTGGATCTCCTTGCAGTCCAAGGGACTCTCAAGAGTCTTCTCCAACATGACAGTTCAAAAGCATCAATTCTTTGGTACTCAGCTTTCTTTATAGTCCAACTCTCACATCCATACACAACTACTGGAAAAACCATAGCTTTGACTAGACGGACCTTAGTTGGCAAAATAATGTCTCTGCTTTTTAATATGCTGTCTAGGTTGGTCATAGCTTTTCTTCCAAGGAGCAAGCATTTTTAATTTCATGGCTTCAGTCACCATCTGCAGTGATTTTGGAGCCCCAAAAATAAAGTCTCTCACTGTTTCCATTGTTTCTCCATCTATTTGGCCATGAAGTGATGGGACCAGATGCCATGATCTTAGTTTTCTGAATGTTGAGCTTTAAGCCAACTTTTTCACTCTCCTCTTTCACTTTCATCAAGAGGCTCTTTAGTTCTTCTTTGCTTTCTGCCATAAGGGTGATGTCATTTGCATATCTGAGGTTATTGATATTTCTCCCGACAACCTTGATTCCAATTTGTGCTTCATCCAGTCCAGCATTTTGCATGATGTACTCTGCATATAAGTTAAATAAGCAGCGTGACAATATACAGCTTTGATGTACTCCTTTCCTTATTTGGAACTAGTCTGTTGTTCCATGTTCCATTCTAACTGTTGCTTCTTGACCTGCATACTGATTTCTCAGGAGTCAAGTCAGGTGATCTGGTATTCCCACCTCTTGAAGAATTTTCCACAGTTTGTGGTGATCCACACAGTCTAAGGCTTTGCTATAGTCAACAAAGCAGAAATAAATGGTTTTTTTTTCTGGAACTCTCTTGCTTTTTTGATGATCCAATGGATGTTGGCAATTTGATCTCTGGTTCTTCTGCTTTTCTAAATCCAGCTTGAACATCTGGAAGTTCATGGTTCACGTACTGTTGATGCCTGGCTTCGAGAATTTGGGGCATTAATTTGCTAGTGTGTGAGATGAGTGCATTTGTGCAGTAGCTTGAGTATTCTTCAGCATTGCCTTTCTTTGAGATTGGAATGAAAACTGACCTTTTCCACTCCTGTGGCCACTGCTGAGTTTTCCAAATTTGCTGGCATATTGAGTGCAGCACTCTCACAGCATCATCTTTTAGGATTTGAAATAACTCAACTGGAATTCCATCACCTCAACCAGCTTTGTTTGTAGTGATGCTTCCTAAGGCCCATTTGACTTTGCATTCCAGGATGTCTGGCTCTAGGTGAGTGATCCCACCATCGTGGTTATCTGGGTCATTAAGATCTTCTTTGTATAGTTCTTCTGTGTATTCTTGCCACCTTTTCTTAATATCTTCTGCTTCTGTTAGATCCATAACATTTCTGTCCTTTATTGTGCCCACCTTTGCATGAAATGTTCCCTTGGTATCTCTAATTTTTTTGAAGATATTTTTAGTCTTCCCCATTCTATTATTTTCCTCTATTAGGAAGGTTTCATCTCTCCTTGCTATTCTTTGGAACTCTGCATTCAAATGCAGAGTATATCTTTCCTTTCCTCCTTTGCTTTTAGCTTTTCTTCTTTTCACAGCTATTTGTAAGGCCTCCTCAGACGACCATCTTGCCCTTTTGCATTTCTTTTTCTTGGGGATGTTCTTGAGCACTGCCTCCTGTACAATGTCATGGACCTCCTTCCATAGTTCTTCAGGCACTCTGTCCATCAGATCTAATCCCTTAAATCTATTTGTCACTTCCACTGTATAATCATACGAGACCGTTGTGATTATACTTCCCTTATGAACTAGTAAGATGAGAGACAAAGGATATTTTTTAATCTCAGTTTTATTGAGGTAAAATTGACATACTGCACTGAATAAGTTTAAGGTATATAACATGATCATTTGACTTACATACATTGTGAAATGATATTTCAGTTCAGTTCAGTTCAGTCACTCAGTCGTTTCTGTGACCCCATGAGTTGCAGCACGCTGGACCTCCCTGTCCATCACCAACTCCCAGAGTTCACTCAAACTCATGTCCATCAAGTCGGTGATGTTATCCAGCCATCTCATCCTCTGTTGTCCCCTTCTCCTCCTGCCCCCAATCCCTCTCAGCGTCAGAGTCTTTTCCAATGAGTCAACTCTTTGCATCAGGTGGCCAAAGTATTGGAGTTTCAGTTTTAGCATCAGTCCTTCCAATAAACACCCAGGACTGATTTCCTTTAGAATGGACTAGTTGGATCTCCTTGCAGTCCAACAGACTCTCAAGAGTCCTCTCCAACACTACAGTTCAAAAGCATCAATTCTTCGGCACTCAGCTTTCTTCACAGTCCAACTCTCACATCCATATATGACCACTGGAAAAACCATAGCCTTGACTAGATGGACCTTTGTTGGCAAAGTAATGTCTCTGCTTTTGAATATGCTGTCTAGGTTGGTCATAACTTTTCTTCCAAGGAGTAAGCGTCTTTTAATATCATGGCTGTAGTCACCATCTGCAGTGATTTTGGAGCCCCCCAAAATAAAATCTGACACTGTTTCCACTGTTTTCCCATGTATTTCCCATGAAGTGATGGGACCAGATGCCATGATCTTAGTTTTCTGAATGTTGAGCTTTAGGCCAACTTTTTCACTTTCCTCTTTCACTTTCATCAAGAGGCTCTTTAGTTCTTCTTTGCTTTCTGCCATAAGGGTGATATCATCTGCATATCTGAGGTTATTGATATTTCTCCTGGCAATTGGTGAACATCTATCATCTCATATAAGTAAAAAAAATAAATAAATAAATAGAAAAAATATTTTTCCTTGTGATGAGAACTCTTAGGATTTACTCTCTTGTTGTTGTTATTTTCTAGCTAAGTCATGTCTGACTTTGAAACCCCTCAGACTGCAGCACACTAGTCTTCCCTGTCCTTCAGTATTTCCTGGAGTTTGCTCAAGTTGATGTTTTTGTAGTCGGTGATGCTATCTAACCATCTCTTCCTCTGCCACCCTCTTCTCCTTTTGCCTTCACTCTTTTCCAGCATCAAGCTCTTTTCCAATGAGTTGGCTTTTCATATCAGACTCAGACTCATCAGTTGTTACTCTCTTTACAGCTTTCATATATAACATACAACAGTGTCAATTACATTACATATATCATGTTGTACATTATACCTCCATCACTTATCTATGTTATAGCTGGAAGTTTGTACATTTTGACTACCTTTGTCCACTAGGGAGATGGACATGTGCACCACCTCTGGTAACCACAAATCTGATCTCATTTTCTATGAGTTTGTTTTTGAAGTGTCATTGACCTACAACAGTATGTTAGCTCCTCTTACCCAACATAGTGATTTAATATTTCTGTACATTTCATAATGTCTATTTATGATATGCCATCACACAAAGATATTAGATAATTATGACCATATTCCCCACACTATACATTTCATACTCCTGACTCATTTATTTTGCACTTGGGAGATGGTACCTCTTAATCTCTCTCACCTATTTCTTTCCTCCCCCCATTCCCCTCTCCTCTGGTTTCCATATGGTAAACTGCCAACTCAGAAGTACAAACTAATGTACTTAAAAACAAGAAAAGTTTGCAGTGGTCACTACCCCAATGTGGTGATAAAAGTGTCATCCTACAATCAAGTAATTGGATTTTTCTGTTTATTGCTTTATCTTCATATTGTTCTTCAAAAAGATCACTTTCTTGGGGAAAAGGATTATCATAGATTATAATGGTTCTCTGAAATGGCATCTTGAAATATAAGGAGTCCGAATATGGCAAGGGATATAAACAGAAATGGGCTTCCCTGGTAGCTCAGTGATAAAAAAAATCAGCCTGCCAAAGCAGGAGATACATGTTCAGTCCCGGGGTCAGGAAGATCCCCTAGAGAAGAAAATGGCAACCCACTCCAGTATTCTTGCCTGGGAAATCCCATGGGCAGAGGAGCCTGGTGGGCTATAGTTCACGGGATTCACAAAGTAGTTGGACATGACTTAGTGAATAAACAACAGCATAAACAGCATTACCTAATATATGTGTTTTAGTCACAGTGTTATATAAGCATGGATACAATGGTGAGTGAGCCAGGAATAGCCTATGAGTTCATGGCAGTTGAATAGCATAAAGATAGAAATTACTGTACAGAAAAACACCTCCAATTTATCAGTTCTCTCTGAGTTTTGCAAGGGCCTTAGGGATGTCTAAGCTTGAGATAGACTTTATATGGGAATAGGCTTTCCTAATATGTTTCCAGAAGCTTAAATCTACCATCTGGTTGAAGCAGCTGTGAGGAAAACCTTTGTTGTGTTGTTTTGCAATTTGTTTCCACTAGTGTCAGACAGAAACTCAATGCAAGAGGAAAGGGATGCAGTACAAACAAAATTAATTTATTTAAAATAAATAACTGGAATTAGGGCATCAAAAGTGCCTGGGAAATACTTGACATGCCTATAAATTCTACTAGAGTACATAAGGGGGATATTTCTAGAAATAGTGGACTAGAGAAATGGTCTTTTGGGAAATTTTAATTAGATAACCAGAATTAATGCCTCTGATTTTAATTTTGGATCATGAATACAGGTATATCCAACAATTAAAAAAAAGTTTAATTCTATGTTAACATTAAAAAATTCTGTTGAAGTCCATTTTTAATAAAACATCTGATACAGAAGTCATTTTAAAATGAAATTTTTGTATAAAAATAATAAATGGTATTGGGAGAAAATTAAAATAAAAAATATTTTTTAAAACCATCCATAATCGCACCATGCAGAAATGACTTACTATTTATTGTATGTAGTATTATGTACTCTATTATATCTACTATTATGTATTATATTAAATTGAACTTAAGCTCCATTAGGGGCTTCCCTGGTGCCCCAGATAGTAAAGAATCTGCCTGCAGTGAAGGAGACCTGGCTTCAATCCCTAGGTCGGGAAGATCCTCTGGAGAAGGGTATGGCAACCCACTCCAGTGTTCTTGCCTGGAGAATCCCCGGGATGGTGGAGCCTGGTGGGCTGCCGTCTATGGGGTCGCACAGAGTCGGACACGACTGAAGCGACTTAGCAGCAGCAGCAGCAGCAGCATATGCTACTAAGTAATTTTAATGGCTAGGATTAAATTCGTCTTATGGCACTATGATAAAATATACTTGGAAAAAATGTTTCATCATTTCCTTAGGAATTAGCCTTAGAAGTTCAGTTCAGTTCAGTTCAGTCTCTCAGTCGTGTCCGACTCTTTGCGACCCCATGAATCGCAGCACGCCAGGCCTCCCTGTTGATCACCAACTCCCGGAGTACACTCAGACTCACGTCCATCGAGTCCGTGATGCCATCCAGCCATCTCATCCTCAGTCGTCCCCTTCTCCTCCTGCCCCCAGTCCCTCCCAGCATCAGAGTCTTTTCCAATGAGTCAACTCTTTGCATGAGGTGGCCAAAGTACTGGAGCTTCAGCTTTAGCATCATGAATATTTTCATATATATTGAAATATATTTCAAAACAATCCTACAAATGATTATATCAATTTATATCAGTACTCTCTCTCCAAGTCTGAGTGTTTGAGATCTTTTATTTTTAAAAAATTATGAATTGCATAAAATAATTATTTAAAATAAAATTTAACTTGTTTCATTACTTATTGCATATGCTTACATTTCACGTTTTTTTAATCTTACCTTATGTCTGTTTTTTCTGTCTTGGATTGCAAATTATATAGAAGGCAGTGTATGTTCCATGTTCTTGAATATCTAAGAATATATTTTACATATAAAATATATTTCACATATGAAAGATAAATTTTCTGGCATCTTACTCTACAAAGGTTTTTCCTCAGATTTCTGTATATTTAGCTACATTACCTTTTATTAATATTGTGTAGGAAAGTTATATGACATTGTGATATAGTCACAGTGCTTGAGGAGATGTTCATATGCCTCATATTTTAAATATTTCTTCTGAAAATGTTTAATGACATGCCTTTCTCCCAGTAATTTAGCATAAAAAATGAGGGAATTTCCTATACATTTGTTAACATGAATCTTTTTTAGATCAGAATGTTTTCTCCAGTTCTCACTTTTTCTTCAGGTGCATTACAAATTTTATTCTCTGTTATCTAGTTCTCTCATTTTTTCAGTACCTGTTTTTTTAACATTGTTTATATATATATTTAAAATTTAATTTTAGTTAATTGTATAATTGCTTTACAATATTGTGTTGATTTGTTTCTGCCATACAACACGAATCAGCCATAAATATATATATATGTGTGTGTGTATATATATGTTATATATGTATATACACACACACGTATTTATATATCCCCTCCCTCTTGAACCTCCCTCCCATATCCCACCATCCCATCCCTCTGGGCTTAGTCCTTGTTCATAAAGTCTTATTTTTTTTTCTCTAAGCTGTAAGATAATTTATATGTCTCTACATCAAATGACTGATAAAATTTGCTTCTTTGTCAGTTCTGTGCTTTACTACTTCTTGTAGCATATTTGTTTCCTGGAAGTGTTCATCTTTATATCATTTATAGTCCATCCTATTGACTTTTCATTTAAATTTTTTTCCTTAACAGGGAAATTGGACTTCCCTGGTGGCTCAGTTGGTAAAGAATCTCCCCACAATGCAGGAGACCAGGGTTCGATCCTTGGGTCGGGAAGATCCCCTGAAGAAGGAAATGGCAACTCACTCCAGTATTCTTGCCTGGGAAATACCATGGACAGAGGAGCCTGGCAGATTACAGTCCATGAAATCGCAGAGTCAGACGTGACTGAGAAACTAGCACTTTGAACAGGGAAATAGCATTATAATGGCCATATCTTGTTAAATTTTATTGACTGTGCCGATTTGTTTCCTGAAAACTTTTTTCTGAATTCTTAAACAACCTTATTTTTAGAGATTTCTTTGATTTACTTACTTTGATTTTACTCAAATGAAGCAAGATATTTCAGACTGAATATTTACTAGTGAATGTGGGTGTTGGTTATCTGAAGCTGAGATATAATTTTCTCCTGTTATTTTTCTTAGCTGGAATTCAAGTTTCACAGCACCTAACTCTAATTTTTTCAGACATTAATATATTCTTTAATAACTAGTAGACCATATGAAATGCTACACTATTTAGTCAGGGACTCTTTTCAAATCTCTATTTGACCTAGCGCACTTGACTCCTAAAAACTCTACCTCTCAAGTTGCAAAGCAAGCATATCATTAATTTACTGCTCTTTTGGCTTTTGTAATTTGCTAAATCTGGGTAGATATAGATAGCTGGAATTGAAGAAACAAAGACAGAAACAGTCTTCAAACTTCTCCCAAAAGCAGCACCTCATGAAGACTTGACTTGTACAGGCTGTGTGTCTGAGTTGATGAGCAATACAGTGTATCTTAGGCCTTCCCTGGTCGCTCAGCTGGTAAAGAATCTGCCTGCAATGCAGGAGACCTGGGTTTGATCCCTGTGTCAGGAAGATCCCCTGGAGGAGGAAATGGCCACCCATTCTGGAGAAGGAAATGGCAATCCACTCCAGTACTATTGCCTAGAAAATCCCAGGGACAGAGGAGCCTGGCAGGCTGCAGTCTATGGGGTCACAAAGAGTCGGACACGACTGAGTGACTTCACTTCTTCTCTTCTAGTATTTTTTGCCTGGAGAATCCCCACGGACAGAGGAGCCTGGTAGGCTACAGTCCATGGGGTCGCAAAGAGTCAGACACGACTGAGTGACATAGAACACACACACACATATACACACACTGTATTTTAAACTTTTTTTTTTTCCCAGGCAATATCCACTCAATGTCGAAGCATGTAATAGCTTTTCCTAAATCAAACTTCATCTGCCTTACCCTTGGTAGAATTTTTCCAGGATTATGGCATATGTTTGTCTCTCTTTGGTATTGGTATCTGTGAATATTCCTTCTTCTGTTGTCTCTTGTCTCTATAGCTTTTTTAACATTGGAACTTGTATGTAGGATTAAAGCTAAGATCAATTAAACAAGCCCATGTTCTTATGTTTTTAGAAAAATAGTGGCTGTGAATTATGTACTTGAGCTATATTAAATCACATCTAGTGTGTTGGGTTTAAATTCTGCTGTTGTTACTGTTTAGTCATAAATAGTGTCTGACATTTTTGCAACCCTATGGACTATAGCCCACCAGGCTCCTTTGCCCATGGATATTTCCCAGTAAGAATACTGGGATGGGCTGCATTTCCGTCTCCAGTGGATCTTCCTGACACAGGAATCAAACCCATGTCTGCATCTTTGGCAGGCAGATTCTTTGCCACTGAGCCACCAGAGAAGCCTTTAAATTTGACTAGGGATTTATTAATTCTAATGCTCTGATTTCTGCTAAAACACCTGAGTAAAGGCCCTTGAAACTCTCACCATGCATAGTAGTGTATATATATCAATTCCAATCTCCCAATTCCTCCCCTCTCCCCCTTTACCACATTGGTGTCTGTATATTTGTTCTCTAGTCTATGTCTGTATTTCTGCTTTGTAAATAGGTTCATCTGTACCATTTTTCTAGATTACACATATATACATTAATGTACAATATTTTTTTCTCTTTCTGACTTACTTCACTGTCTATCACAGTCTCTGGGTCCATCCACATCCCTGAAAATAGCACAATTTAATTCCTTTTTAAGGCTGAGTAATCAACAGAGTTCCAGAAAAACATCTATTTCTGCTTTCTTGACTATGCCAAAGCCTTTGACTGTGTGGATCACAAGAAACCATGGAAAATTCTGAAAGAGATGGGAATACCAGGCCACCTGACCTGCCTTTTGAGAAACCTGTATGCAGGTCAGGAAGCAACAGTTAGAACTGGACATGGAACAACAGATTGGTTCCAAATAGGAAAAGGAGTACATCAAGGCTGAATATTGTCACCCTGCTTATTTAACTTATAGGCAGAGTACATCATGAGAAACTCTGGGTTGGAAGAAGCACAAGCTGGAATCAAGATTGCCGGGAGAAATATCAATCACCTCAGATATGCAGATGACACCACCCTTATGGCAGAAAGTGAAGATGAACTAAAAAGCCTCTTGATGAAAGTGAAAGAGGAGAGTGAAAAAGTTGGCTTAAAGCTCAACGTTCAGAAAACGAAAATCATGGCATCTGGTCCCATCACTTCATGGGAAATAGATGGGGAAACAGTGGAAACAGTGTCAGACTTTATCTGTTTGGGCTCCAAAATCACTGCAGATGGTGACTACAGCCATGAAATTAAAAGACACTTACTCCTTGGATGGAATGTTATGACCAACCTAGATAGCATATTGAAAAGCAGAGACATTACTTTGCCAACTAAGGTCCATCTAGTCAAGGCTATGGTTTTTCCAGTGGTCATGTATGGATGTGAGAGTTGGACTGTGAAGGAAGCTGAGAGCCGAAGAATTGATGCGTTTGAACTGTGGTGTTGGAGAAGACTCTTGAGAGTCCCTTGGACTCCAAGGAGATCCAACCAGTCCATTCTAAAGGAGATCAGTCCTGGGTGTTCTTTGGAAGGAATGATACTGGAGCTGAAACTCCAGTACTTTGGCCACCTCACGCAAAGAGTTGACTCATTGGAAAAGACTTTGATACTAGGAGGGATTGAGGGAAGGAAGAAGAAGGGACAACAGAAGATGAGATGGCTGGATGGCATCACCGACTCGATGGATGTGAGTTTGTGTGAACTATGGGAGGTGGAGATGGACAGGGAGGCCTGGCGTGCTGCAATTCATGGGGTTGCAAAGAGTCAGACACAACTGAGCGACTGAACTGAACTGACTGAATATTCCATTGTATATGTGTATCACATCTTTATCCATTCCTCTGTTGATGGACACTTAAGTTGCTTCCATGTCCTGGCTATTGTAAATAGTGCTGCAGTAATGATTGGGGGCAAGTATCTTTTGGAATTATGATGACCTAAATGGGAAGGAAATCCAAAAAAGAGAGGTTGTATGTATATATATGGCTGATTCACTTTGCTGTACAGCCAAAAATAACTCATTGTAAAGGAAGTATATACCAATAAATTTTTTAAAAACTCTCACTATCAATTTATAACCTTTTCTGAAGGGAATGAAAGAAAAGAGGAAGAGAAAACACTGAGGAGGCCTATTGTGTCACTCAGGCGAAGAGAGGATGCCACTCTTGTAAAAATACCAGAGAACACAGAAGATAAAAGATGAGTACGGAAAACAAGCTTTGATTGCAATGACCCCTTACCTGACTCTCGTTAGTCCACAAATGATCTCTTGTCCAATGATCATTACAAGCTCACTGATATATGAGGGTGGAGTGTTTGACCAGACAGTCTTCAAAAGATGGAATTTACTGATCATGTCCAGTTGTTGAGCATGATTTTTAGTTTTGAGATGTTCTGTTGGTCATGACTTTCAACATGGCTTTTATTTCTCTGAACATAAGTATGCAAATTAAAAAAAAAAGGCTGTACAAAGATAGACAATGTGTATTTTTCCCTTCTGTATTCCTGGAATTTAGGAGAGCATTTGGTATGTAATGTGCTTCCCTGGTGGCTCAGACAGTGAAGAATCCTCCTGCAATGTGGATACCTGTGTTCAATCCCTGAGTTGGGAAGATCCCCTGGGGAAGGGAGTGGCCACCCATTCCAGGATTCTGGCCTGGCTAATTCCATGGACAGAGGAGCCTGGCAGGCTACAGTGGATGGGGTCTCAAGGAGTCGGACATGACTGAGCGGCTTTCACTTTCACACTGATATGTAATAGTTGTTTGATAGTTATTTATTGAGCAAGTGAAAAAAATGAATGATAAATGAATGAAGTCAGCAATCCTCAAAGAGCAATGTCAAGGTTGTTGAACTTCAGAAAAATCTAAACTTATGGTTACCAAAGGGGACAGATAAAGGGAGGAATAAATTGGAAATTTGAGATTAACATATACACACTATTGTATATAAAATAAATAACAAGGACATACAGTATAGGACAAGGAACTGTTTTCAATATCTTGTTATAACCCATAATGGAAAAGAATCTGAATAAGTTTATGTTTTGAATATTCACTTTGCTGTACACCCAAGATGTTGTAAATCAGCTCTACTTCAATAAAAAATAAAAACAAAAGTCTCCCCCCACCAAAATGTTGTCTAGTGTAATGAATAGAACCCTGGATGAGATACTGTGATTGGATTCTACTTCCTGTCATGGGGCTAAATTTCTGTGCAACTTTAGTTACGACTATCTTTCTCCTATCTAAGTTTTTGCATTTACAATCTGAGAGATGAGAGTGTCTCTAAAGAAGACTATCAGCATAAACTTCCCCATAAACTCCAATAGCAAACCCCACATGTCAGTCATATCAACCAGAAAATATCTGCTTCTTTCTTCCAGTAGACCCTTTGTTAACCTCAGGGCTTAGATGCCGCCCAGCAGGGAGAACATTGGAGTGTCCCAGGCTGTTGCTGCTCTGGCTTTGTGCTACCATGAGGTATCACAGGTGACAGGTGACACCAGTCCACCTGAGGCTTCCCAGGTGGCTCAATGGTAAAGAATCCACCTGCCAATGCAGTAGATATGAGTTCGATCCCTTGGTCAGGAAGATCCCTTGGAGAAGGAAATGGCAACCTACTCCGGAATTCTTGCCTGGAAAATCCTGTGGACAGAAGAGCCTGGCTGGCTACAGTCAATGGAGTCACAAAAGAGCCAGACATGACTTAGCTACTAAACACAACAACAACCAGTCCACCCAGTGACGATGCTCTCAGCTCTCACAGCTCACGCTTCTGCTGCAGTTCTTCAGGGAGGGAGGGTAATTAACAATCCCTTGAGTCAGCTTGGGCAGCTCTTAGATTGCAACAATGAGTTCTCAACTCTTTGAATCCTAAACCCAACTGACTCCCAGGACGCCCAACCAGGATGAGGGCATAATTTATTACACTATTTGCCATCTTTCTGAACCAGAATCACCACTTTCTTTCACAGCCTTCACTACTAAGGAGAATGGGCTGCTTTCTTTTAAACTTTCAGATCAAATGAATTTTCTGATCATCCTATCTGTTGACTATAATACATTCTTATTGTAATGTATTTAAGTACTGCCCTCCACTCTCCTCCAGATTGGGTCTATTTACATTCTCTTTCACCACCCCAAGGGACTGTCAGATAGTCAAGAAGGCCACCTACAATTTCCTTGGTGTCAAAATCTGACAATCTCTTTTATCAGGGAAGGTGGGAGAGTAATTGAGATCAATGCTGATTAGATATTTGGGAGTAGCTGGAAGCATATTGGTTCAGAGGGTATAATTATATTTTATACTCTGGCAAATACGGCAACAAAATCTTTCCTCAGGCAATGGGCACTTTGCCAGCCTTTTAAGAAAAAATATCTCATGATGCTTCCAGAGATTCCAAAACCTACCTTCTGGAAGGGACTCTGCTTCTTTCCAAAGGTAATTTACCATTTTAGAAATTAGAATAGTAATATACCCTTGTAATCCATCCCTAGGCAGTGTGAATGGAGAAAAACAAAGCATTATTCACAGCATTGGCAAGCTATGACATGTCTGAATTTAATTCTGAGTCTCATTGTCAAAGCCAATTTAAGGAAAAATTGTGAAACAGGTAGAGACTAGACATTAACACCTTGCCCTCTACCTCATCAGCTCTCTTTTCCATTCAATTTATCCTATACCCTACAATTTTAACAATCAAGCCCCCCAGGAAAGCCCTCACATAGGTATGTTTCTCTCTGTCTTTTAGTGAATTATCAACTAATTCCTGGATAAGATCTTGGCATCCGATCCCTTCATGGCAAATAATGGGGAAACAATGGAAACCGTGACAGACTTTATTTTTTTGGACTCCAAAATCCCTGTAGATTGTGACTGAAGCCATGAAATTACAAGACACTTGCTCCTTGGAAGAAAATCTGTGACCAATCTAGACAGTATATTGAAAAAGCAGAGACATTACTTTGTCGACAAACGTCCGTCTAGTCAAAGCTATGTTTTTTCCAGTTGTCATGTACAGATGTGAGAGTTGGACCATAAGGAAAGCTGAGCGCCTAAGAACTGATGCTTTTGAACTGTGGTGTTGGAGAAGACTCTTGAGAGTTCCTTGGGCTGCGAGTAGATCAGACCAGTCAATCCTAAAGGAAATCAGTCCTAAATTTTGGAAGGACTGATGCTGAAACTGAAGCTCCAACTCTTTGGCCACCTGATGCAAAGAACTGACTCATTGGGAAAGACCCTGATGCTGGGAAAGATTGAAGGCATGAGAAGAAGGGAACGACAGAGGATGAGATGGTTGTATGGCAACACCAACTCGATGGACATGAGTTTGAGCAAGCTCTGGGAGCTGGTAATGGACAGGGAAGCCTGGCCTGCTGCAGTCCTTAGGGTTGCAAACGGGCACAATTGAGTGACTGAACTGAACTGAAGGTAATGTTCGCTGGTAAATATTAAGGAAAAATTCTATTCAAAGAGAATTTGCATTGCTGTGTCTTTTGATAGATTATGAGTTTAATATGTTTGGGAGCAGTCTTGCCTAAAATTTCACATTGATCTGGTCACAGAAGCTCTACTATAGGGAATTGGGGGAAATGTCAGAACTCCAGCTCAACCTTCCAGTCTTGTCATTAGGGACTCTGAATATCCAGTCATAGCCTTCCTAGTTCCACTGAAACCTTTTCTGATCCTCATTCTTCCCACAGGGAATGAAACATGATGCTAGAAGCTCATCCATAAAACGTTCTTTGGGTGTAGAATGGGTGGAGTTGAAAAGTTTGACACTTTAGTGATCCCCTTTCCCTCCCGGAGAAGGAAATGGCAACCCACTCCAGTATTCTTGCCTGGTGAATCCCATGGACAGAGGAGCCTGGTGGGCTACAGTCCACGGGGTCACAAAGAGTCAGACACGACTGAGTGACTTCCCTTCCCTTCACTTCACTTCCCTTCCCCTCCCACTTTTTTTGACCGAAGTATCGTTGGCTATACTCCATTTATGGTTATCATAAAATATTGGGCCTATTCCCTGTGTTGTACAATATATCCTTATATCCATAGTCTATTTTGTTGACAATTGTTAGTACCTCTTGGTCCCATACCTCTATATTGTCCCTCTCTCCCTTCCTCTCCCTACTGGTAACCACTCGTTTGTTCTGTATATCTGTGAGTCACTTCTTTTTTGTTATTTTCACTAGTTTGTTGTATTTTTAAATTCCAGATATAAGTGATATCATACACTATCTGTCTTCTGCTGTCTGACTTCACTTAGTATAATATTTTTCAAGTTCATTCATGTTGGTGAAAATGGCAAAATTTCAGTCTTCCATATGACTGAGTAGTAGTATTCCATTATGTAAATACACACACACACACACACACACACACACACACACATATAGGTTGTTTCCATGCCTTGGCAATTATAAACAATGGAATTATGAATATTTGGTGCACGTAACTTTTCAAGTTAGTGTTTCCATTTTTTTCATATATATGTCCAGGAATAAGTGTTTCCCTGGTGGCTCAGATGGTAAAGAATCTGCCTGCAATGCAGGAGACCCAGGTTCAATCCCTGTGTCAGGAAGATCCCCTGGCAAAGGGAAAGGCTACCCACTCCATTATTCTTGCCTGGGAAATCCCATGGACAGAGGAGCCTGGTGGGCTACAGTCTGTGGGGTCACAAGGAGTCAGGCATGACTGAGCAACTAACACACACTCAGGAGTAGAATGCTGGGTCATATGGCAGTCCTATTTTTATTTTTTTGAGAAACCTCCAGTCTGTTTTCCACAGTGGCTGCACCAATTTACATTCCCAACAACAGTGTATGAGAGTTCCCTTTCCTCCATATCCTTGCCAACATTCATTATTTGTGTTCTTTTTGACAATAGATTCTGACAGGTGTGAGGTGCTATCTCATTGTGGTTTTGATTTGCATTTCCCTGATGATTAGCAATGTTGAACATCTTTTCATGGGCCTGTTGGCCATCTGCATTTCTTCTTTGGAAAAGTGGCTATTCAATTCTCCTGCTCAGTTTTTAATTGGATTTTTTTTTTTTTTGATGTTAAATTGTATGAGCTATTTCTGTATTTTGGGTATTAACCCCTTATTGACCATATTATTTGCAAAATTTTTCTCCTATTCAGTAGGTTGTCTTTTCCTTTGTTGACGGTTTCCTTTGATGTGCAAAAGCTTTTATTTAGGTTTAATTAGGTCCCTTTTGTTTAATTTTGCTTTTATTTCCTTTGCTTTTGGAGACAGATCAAAAAAATATTGCTATGATTTATAGTTAGAGTGTTCTCCCTAAGTTTTTCTCAAGGAGTTTAACTGTCACTGTTTGCAAATGACATAATACTATATATAGAAAATTCTAAAGATGCCATCAGAAAATTATTAGAGCTTATCAATAAATTTGATAAAGTTTTAGGATACAAAATTAATGTCTAGAAATCTGTTGCACTTCTCAGTTCAGTTCAGTTCAGTCACTCAGTCGTGTCCAACTCTTTGCGACCCCATGAATCGCAGCATGCCAGGCCTCCCTGTCCATCACCAGCTCCCGGAGTTCACTCAGACTTACGTCCATCAAGTCCGTGATGCCATCCAGCCATCTCATCCTGGGTCATCCCCTTCTCCTCCTGCCCCCAATCTCTCCCAGCATCAGAGTCTTTTCCAATGAGTCAACTCTTCGCATGAGGTGTCCAAAGTACTGGAGCTTCAGCTTTAGCATCATTCCTTCCAAAGAAATCCCAGGGTTGATCTCCTTCAGAATGGACTGGTTGGATCTCCTTGCAGTCCAAGGGACCCTCAAGAGTCTTCTCCAAAACTACAGTTCAAACACATCAATTCTTCGGCGCTCAGCCTTCTTCACAGTTCAACTCTCACATCCATAGACACTAACAAACTATCAAAAAGAAAAATTAAGGAAGCAATCTTATTTATTATCACAACAAAAAGAGTAAAATACCTAGAAATAAACCCACTTCAGGAAGCAAAATACCTGTATTCAGAAAACTATGAGACAGTGATGAAAGAAATTAAAGATGACACAAACAGATGGAAAGATATACCATATTCTTGGATTGGAAGAATTAACATTATTTTAAAAATGACTGTACTACCAAAAAGAAATCTGCATATTCAGTGCTATCCCTATCAAAATACCAAAGGTGTTTTTAATGGAACAAATAATTTTTAAATTTGTATGGAAACACAAAAGACCCCCATACTACCAAAACAATCTTGAGAAAGAAAAACAGAGCTGGAAGAATCATGCTCACTGACTTCAGACTAGACTACAAAGTTTAAAGAATCTGCCTGCAATGCAGGTAGACCCTGGCTACAGTCCATGGGGTCGCAAGAGTCAGGCATGACTTAGTGACCAAACAACCCATCACCACAAAGTTTCAATAATCAAAACAGTACGGTACTGACACAAAAACAGAAACATAGATCAATGAAACAGAATAGAGATCCCCCCAATAAACCCCCACCCTTCTGGTCAATTAATCTATGACAAAAGAAGCAAGAATATACAACGGAGAAACACAGAAAAGACAATCTCTTCCATAAGCGGTTCTGGGAAAACTGGACAGGATGTGCGTATGCTCAATCATATCCAACTCTTTGTGACCCATGGACCATAGCCCATCAGGCCCCTAGCCCATCAGGCCCCTCTGTCCATGGAATTTTCCAGGCAAGAATACTGGAATGGATTGCCATTTCCTACTCTAGGGGACCTTCCTGACCCAGGGATCGAAGCTGAGCCTCTTGTTTCTCCTGCATTGGAGAGCAGTTTCTTTACCACTGTGCCACTGATGCAGGAGAACTGGACACTTACATGTAAAAGAATGAAATTAGAACATTCCCTAACACCATATAGAAAAATAAACTCAAAGTGGTTTAAAGACCTCAATGTAAGACTTCTCCCTCTCTTATAGAAGAATTACTGTCTCATCATATTCATCTCCACAACACCATAGGAGTAGCCAATAGAATGAAAAATTGGGAGCCTCTTCAGAAAGGTAATTTCACTAAAGTAAAATATTATTATCGAATTTTTTCTGTTTCTCTTTACTAATATACATGCTTTGTTTCACTGCCTTAAACAATATCTATTATAAAATTTAAATTATAAGCATATCCAGTTGAAACTTACATAGTCAATGCTGTGTCAATTTGCTAGAACATCAAGAGAGAGCCTCCAGGGGTGGTCTACGGTAGAAATTGCCAGGATAACCTAGAAATGCTATTAAATAAGAGCACTTTGATCAGCTCTTCAAATATAGTATGTGTTTTGGGGGCAGGGGAGTACTTTTAAATATGCTATTGCCTTTTAAAAGACGTTCCCACCATTAACTGAGACGACAAAAATTGCAGAGAATGAAAGCAATGGATCCAATTTTAATTATGATCATCCACATAATTCAAGTTCTAAATGTGTGAGTTGTCAGTTTTGAAGTCATTTACTTTAGATATAAGAGTTGGGGGTAAAAAGAGGAAATGACACCTAAACAGCAACCTGGTTGTACGATGTTCCATTCTTATTTCCACTTAAACTTGTGGGACATTTGTGGAGGCTATATTTGAAATCTGTATCTCTAGCACACACCAAAGCCCTGATTTATTTTTATTAATAATGTAGAACTGTTTTCTTTTTTTGGAGGGGTGAAATAATTGCATAGACTTTCTTCAATTATATTGTACCATATGTTGTAAGATAAGTTATATGAGCATATGTATTTCATTATGAATATGAGCACATCAAGAAGAGAACATAGGATATTTGGACACTTTCTCTGTATGCCATCGCTTCTCCAACCCCGTCAAAACCCCTGAAGTCTCAGGAAATTTGGATGCTAATCACCTGTGAATCTTCTCACATAAAATTTCCAGTAGTTCCTGAAGTTAATATGACCAAAAATGCCAATAGAACAGACTTTGCTATATTACAGAACATCTGGTTCTGATCCTGGCAAGAGAAAATGAAAAGTAATGGAAACCAATATTTTGCCAGAATCTGTTTTTTTCAAGGTTCTTTTTTAGAAATGGGCAGAGATTCAATGGGCATCAATTCCAGGAATTGCTGGTTCCCTCCCCATTTTCATTTCTATAGCTTTCTCAATTATGCACACACCCAGATTTATATGCAGCCATATCTTCTTTTATTTGTAGAGCAAATCTTCACTTCACTAGAAATTTCTGATCTATAAGGTGGTACACTTGCAGTAAAGTCAACATGATAAATCTTTCAAGTAACAGGATTATAGCTACTAATTAGAATGTGTTTTGCATTTACTATTTAAAAAACAAGTGGTGGGTGTTCACGATATGTCAGTGACATTGGCCTCTTTTATTATATTCATATTTCTCAAAGCTTATATATCTTCAAGAGATCTCATGTTTCACAGAAACAATACTGTTCTAAAGACAAAATATGCTATTATGTTTGCCATTAAAAATGAATATTTAAAATGCTACATTTAAGCACAGAAAATTAATACTCTAAATATATATATATGTATCCACATGTAAAAAATTTAATTTCATACAGAAGAAAACATCACTCTCTTTTGAATCCTTTAATGAAAAGGAATAAATTTGTCCATGAATTTAATATTATAAGAATACTTATCCATAAGCTACATTCCTAGAAAAGTATGAAGAGATGTAACAAGGCATAATAAGGTGTTTGTCTGGGGAGGCTTTACAATTCATTTTATTTGAATACAATGACAAAGAACAGTCAGATGTTTATGACTCTGCTGGAAAAAAAGGAGGTCATTTTCATTTTCCCATCTCTGTATATCCCCACTTGCCCTGTAATCAAAGTAAATTTCCTGTGAAAAGTTGAATTTTAGATACTTTGAACAGGGAAGGACAACTCAGTGGAAACAATGGGGTTTCAAGAAAGAAGTCAGGTAGGACATATGGGCAAAATAGGGATGGAGAGAAGGTTGGAATTCAGAAAATTAGCGCTAAGTACTCGAAAGCAATCTATGGCATTGCAAATGTTTTGTTGTTAAACTAAAAACTATATTTATATCGCATTTATATAATTTCACTGTTTCATGATTCATGCTACTAAAGATTCTTACAGAGTCAATCTTAATTCCTAAATCATCTCTCTTTAGTATTTCTATTCCACTTCTAGTTTTAGAACAGATCTGGAAAATATTAGGAAAAAAAAATTGGGAGTCAAGTTTGCTTACAGTGTTGAAATAAATCTGTGAACTATGCCCTCCTCTGTTTCTTTCAGATTCCTGTTAGTAAAATGGATCTACAGTGCTGCCTTTCTCCCAAAGCTTGTATTTATTCAAGAAAAAACACAATTCTATTTTTCTCATATCAGCAAATTCCCTAGGATTGAAGAAAAATCTGCACTAAATCCTTCAAAACATTAAGTCCTATGTAACCAAAATTAAACCTACATAAAATATTTTTCAGTTTTCAGCACCCCCTGTTATCCTTCCATATGTTTAGTGTTTGTTTTTCGTGCTGAACAAATAAAAATGAAACTTGTGTTAAGAGAAGTATGTTAGAGTTACTTTAGTGAAGTACTGTCTATCTATCAAAGCCGTTCCCAGTTTCAGTGCAAAACTGGATGCAAAACTTAATTAATCTAATTAACTTGTATATTTAAGGAAAAATGTGTGCACCTCAAAGGCTTAGGCAGGCCATGATCTCTCAGGTAAATACAGGTTTTGATCCATGTCCAAACCCCAAATAAAATTTTGAAACCATTTGGGAAGGTCTCAAGTAAATGTTCTTGATATTTAAAATATGCTCTGCCTTACCATATGTTTGTAGAATTATGAATATTGGCCAGTTTCTCTTTGTGAACAGTTGCAGTGCTAGGACTGACTTTTAGAAATTCCTCACTACAGTAGAGTGTCTCAAGGATCTTGTGAGTTCTGTGCGTATGAACTGTATGAATTTTTAAGTTTGGAAGGATTTGTAGCAGGGCAATGGGGTTGGTTGAAATTCAAGGACTTGGAGGCAAAATAGATTGCCAAGAAGGATGTTATACCCTTTGGAAATGGTGGCAGAATAGGCTCTGGGCAGCAACACAGGAACTGTTTCCTTTGTGAGCAGCTTGGCGAGGTCTTGTGTCTCTGGACCACTTGCAAATAGCTGAAGGCAAAGTGAGGAGGTGAGTGCTGTGGACAGAGGCCTCAGTGGCAATGGAAGGCCATAAGGAAAGTTGAGAGGAGTATCCAGTGAGAATAGAGTAAGAGCTTTCAGACCCAGTGGACTGGTTTTACATTCCAAGTCTGTCCTCTACTTGGTGGCTCTGGATGAGCTGCACAGCCCCTTGAGCTTTGGGTTCTCCGTCTGTAAAACAGGGGTCATGAAATCTGCTATACAGGATTATACTAAGGATGAATGCTCTATAAGTAAATTTGTCTATACATACTGTTGTCGAGTCCCTAAGTCATGTCTGACTCTTTTGTGACCCCATGGACAGTAACCCCGCAGGCTCCTCTGTGCATGAGATTTCCTCGGCAAGAATACTGGAGTAGATCGCCATTTCCTTCTCCAGGGGATCCTCCCAGATCAGGGATCTAACCCAAGTCTTCTGCATTGCCAGGCAGATTCTTCACCAGTGCAGATTCCTTGCCACTAAATACATAGTTTTTCAATCAAAACTTCTCCCTCACCTTGTTCTCCCTCCATGATCTTATCTACACCCCAGGTTTAACTGAGATACTGGGTTAGCCAAAATTTCATTCGGATTTTTCCATAGGATGCTAGAGGAAAACCTGAACAAACTTTTTGGCCAATCCAATGTATGCTGATAATCCCTTAGCCTATGATACAACCCTATATTAAACATTTCTGTGCAGTGTTTCAGAAATGTGAAACCAGCCCTAACTCTCACCCCTTTCTCTCTCAATAGGGCTAACACAATAGTTCTCTACCATCTCCCTGCCTAATGCATCCTCCCCACATTTGGCTAAATGAGCCTAAAATGCATACCTAACAGGTCTTTTCCTTTTGAAAAGCTCTCAGTCATCCCCCATCACCTCCCGGTGTGGGGGGGCAGTCTGCAATCTATGGTCCAAGGGACACACACATACACAAAGAGTGTGCATCGAGCTGCATGTGGGCTCTCTGGACCTTGACAGAAAACATTTGCCTAACAGGACCCACTTCAAGTTCTGACTCCAGGTCTTCTCTTGCCTCTCTCTGTCTTCAGCCACACTGAACCACTTGTATTTTGTTTAGCCATAGAGAATCTGTAATTTCATGTCGCTGTGTATGGTACAGCTTGTGGTCTGTGTCGCAAAAGTCTTTTACCTTCAGCTGGCTAACACCTATTTATTCATTAATTTTCACATTGGCTCTCTCTTCCACGAAGCCTTCCTTAAATAACTGTCTCAGGCATACTGAGCAAGCAGAGTTCAATATCCTTTCCTCTGTACTCCATTATTGCTTATGTATACCCTCAATATTACAGCTCACATCATATTATTTTCCTCATATAGGTCATACTTTCCAGCTTCTTTGTATGCCTGATAATATTTGATTAGGTGCCAGACACTGTAAATGTAACCTTGCGAGGTATGGATATTTTTGTGTGGCTTTGTTCTGAGAGACATTTCAGTTACTTGAAAGGAGTTTGACCCTTTTGGCTCTTGGTTTTAAATTTTGTTAAACTAGAAAAAAGCAGCTTTTAGTCTGTGGCTACTTTGGGCCCACCTCTGACTAGTCTGAGTAGTCAGCTTCCTTGGTGGCTCAGATGGTAAAGAATCTGCCTGCAATGCAGAAGACCCAGATTCGATCCCTGGGTTGGGAAGATCCCCTGGCGTAGGAAATGGCTACCTGCTATAGTATTCTTGCTTGGGAAATTCCATGGAGAGAGGAGCCTGGCAGGCTGCAGTCCATGGAGTCACAAAGAGTGGGACACAACTGGGTACAGCAACAAAGATTAATTTCTCATATCTTAGGAATCACTGTCCTTTGTTGTCTGGTGTTCCATGTCTTAAGAGTCATTGATTTTGTCCTTTTTTGAATTGTTTCAGCAGGAGGTTAAATTCCTGTTACTTCATCTTGCTCAAAAGCAGAAATACCATATTTTACCATTATTAACCTATGGTATTTCTGCTTGATCAGAAGCCGAAATACCATATATTACCATTATTAACCTATGGTTGTAGTTCCCCTTCCTGAACTGTGAGGTCTTTAATAGTAGGGCTTTCATTTCTAGCACCTAGTACCATGTTGTATTTTGCACAGTACTTTCTCAATGGGTTTTTAAAACATGACCAGGGCAAAAGAAAAGTGAGAAAGAAAATTAAATGAACACTACATCTTCTACAAGGTTCCCCAGAACAATTATTGCAAGGGCTCCTTTTATTTTAAATACAAGGCCGAACTCTCTTCCATACCAATCTTAAAGCAAAGATGCTTACAAAGCCACTTAAAAATGGTACTCAATACATAATACATGTATTATTTTTCACTATTAATCAGAGCCCATGAAAAACATGGTATTCTTATTATAATACAAAAATCAAACAGTATTGTTTGACTTAGTCTGATAATAATAATTACTAAAGCTCCCTGATTTACAGAGATTCTTTCATTGATAATAATTTGAACTTTTCTGGTTATACTGCCGTTTTGTGGGAAGACAATTAAATGATGTTTACCTACATAAATGTTTCAGTAATTGCTTTCATTAAACATTTCATGTAGATTATTATATTAGACATTATTACCTGACAATCTGACAAACCTAAAGTCTTTAGTGGGAGAAATGATATTGGATTGACAATTAATAACATTAAATCCTTAGTTTTACACAAAGTTGTCACTAGTAAAGATAGCTGAGAATACTATAATGAATTAAATTATATCCCCTCCAAATGTGTATATTGGAGTTCTAGCTCCCTGTATCTCAGAATGCAACCTATTTGGAAATAGGGTCATTGTAGATATAAGTTAAGATGAAGTCATACTAGAGTAGGTGGACCCTGGTGGCTCAGACAGTAAAGAATCTGCCTGTAATGCTGGAGGCCAGGGTTCAATCCCTAGGTCAGGAAGATCCCCTGGAAAAGTAAATGGCTACCCACTCCAGTATTCTTGCCTGGAGAATTCCATTGACAGAGGAGCCTGGTGGGTTACAGTTCATGGGGTTGCAAAGAGTCAGACATGACTTAGCAACTAACACTTTCACTAATCAGATATGGCTTATGTTCTTTTAAACAAAGGAAAATTGGATACACATAGGAAGAACTTCATGTGAAGAAGGCAGAGATCAGGATGACGCTTTTATAATCTTGAGCAGCCTTAATTCCCCTCACCCTGTAAGGTTAAAAATTTACAGAGTCCAGGGATTAGGAGAGCTTCCCTGGTGGTTCAACAGTAAAAGAATCTGCCTGAAATGCAGGAGATCCAGGTTTGATCCCTGTGTCAGGAAGATCCCCTGGAGAAGGGTATGGCAACCCACTCCAGTATTCTTGCCTGGAGAGTCCCATGGACAGAGGAGCCATGGGGTCATAGAGAGTCAGACATCACCAAAGCAACTGAGCATGCATGCATGCAGAGATTAGGGTGTACTCATCTTTTTTAGGGGGGAGGAGGATTATTCTGCCTACCACAAGATCTAAGGCAGGTTATATGGGGCTTGTAATAAGCCCATGTACAATAATCACAGCAGAATTCTTCCGTGTTTGAGATGAAACCTTTTCATCTTTGTGAGATATTTTTTCTCCTTTTGAAAAATAGCTACTGATCTCCAATAGAGAGTGCTTCTTAACCATGGAGTATCAGGTGAAAAGGTTTTGGAAGACAGTTCTCTATGGCTGTCTCTGCACATCTCATTTTCAGGTCAATGTTCTGGACTCTCTTTTGGTGGATGTTTGCATAGGAAACAGCCTGAGAAAACAGAGATTAAGTGTTCCTTCAGTATAAAGATTGGACAGTTCTCCTAACAGCCTCTTTAAAACACTAGGGTTTCCTAAGTGCAGGGTTCCTCAGTTATGACACAAGCATAGATATTGTGTTTAGCATCCGCTTGGGCCCTGTGGAATTTTAGGGACAAAGACCCAATGCACACATGAAGCTTTGTCTTTTTCACTCTGCCATGAGTAATAAAGTCCTTTGCCTCTAACCCAGGAACTGGGTATCTTCTGCTAGCAGCGGAGAAACTGTAGCAGGCTAACTTGTTAGCTTGTCAGAAGAGTAAGATCTCAGACCCTTCCAAGTTTATGAGTTTTGGTGACAAGGATGAGATGCTGACAGAGACATCAATGTTTCCTGGAAGAGGAAAGAACAATGCCTCTTTGTGGACTGGGTTAGGGGGTCTGAGGAGCCTTCTTGGGATCCAGTAGCAAATGCTCTCTCTCGAGTAGTGGGTGAAATGGGAGAGTCAGGGACTCTTCCTATCTTACGTTTCAGCAAGGCTGAGCGCCAGGAAGTAAGGTAGAAACAAGCTGCCTCAGTGGTGTAAGTGTGTGGTTGTTCTCTTTCTTCCAGACAGGAAGAGAAGGAGTCAAGCAGGCTCTAAATCGAACAGAGAGCTTTGGATGTAAAAGCTTTAGAAGTTCTTTTGGCTGAATCATGATACAGTCACTCCAAACCGGAAGTGCCTTGTTGACTGGCACCAAAACAAATGTGCCTTTCTCGTGATCATGAAGGCTCTCTTTCTCTCTCTCCGACCCTGTTCCCTTGCTCACGCTAGTCCCCAACCTCAGCTATTTCCTCAGTGTGCTGGGGAATACTGGAAAGGGAAGGATTCTGTCTCCTATAGTTCTGTTAGGTATGAGGCCATAGTCTCCATCCTACACAAACCCAGAGGAGAAGGGGTGTCTGGATCTCTCGGATAGGTTTGCGGGCAGGGATCAGATGGAGGAGAAAGGCTAATGAGACCTGGTGTGTTGTTTTTGCTGCTTCTACAGGTTGGTGTCTTATACACGTGTACTTCCTTGTCATATGAGTACCAAAGGAGCCTATTGAAATTTAGGGAGAGTTGCAGGTAGAGAGAAGTGCTAGTACCACTTACCACCAGAGGGGCTTCCTGATTGAATAGGAGTGTTATTCTTCCCTCTGACATTAAAATTTTCATTAGAGAGGTAATGTCTTTTTGTTAAGTCAAAAATTTCAGTCTCAATAGCCCAGATAAGCCCTGATGAGTTATCATATTTCTGCCACCAGGAGTAGCTAATCAGTTCTGAGAAAACTCATATTTGCCAAGTAAATCTTCTCAGGACTGAAAGGATGGATTCACAACGCTCAGTCCATCCAGCAGTCAAAGAACAACTGCTGTGTCTTTGGTTCCTCATCACCAAAAAGGAGGTCCAGCACCACATGGGCACATTGGGTACTGGGGATGGTATGAGTCTCTAAAACTGATGTTTTTGACAACCGGAGCTTCTAGCAAAGGGAGGCAGCCTCCACCTGGCAGGAGCCTTTTGGGTTTTAAACTTGTGTCCTCCTTGACATGCTGCCAGGCACACACCTGTAGGAAATCAGCTACTAGCTTGCTCCTGAGCTCTTTGTCAGAACTTAATGCCTGGTCCACGGAGGTGTTCTGCAACTCTGATTTGACATTTCATTCTAAGTGGTTTAATTGTGACTCAATGACTAGTAGTGGGAAAGGATCAAAAAGCATTATTTATCAATTGGGAATATTACATTCAAGGATGTACCCTGTTTGGCCCCAGTGGCATCTCAGTTATACATACAAAAGTCGCAGCTATTCTTCTGGATGAAACTTTATCCCTTACTCCTTAACAGGAAGCTAAGCTCCTGGCTCAGTGGAGACCCTGATGCTCAGAGCTTCTCCAAAATGCCTGGGTCTGGTTCACCAATGTTGACATTTTTTGAGCTACTGGGCAGCTGAATTCATGGTAGCCCTTGAAACAAATATATGTTATGTTTTTGCCTTTTCAGACCATTTACCATCTGACAACGATGCACCTGTTATCACAAAAACTGCCTCCCCTAGCTCCCCTTTCCCTAGGTCATATGCCTTAGGAGCACAATTTGGTCACTGAATGCAACAGTCCTTCACCTGCTTCCAGGTGATTTTCAGAATGAAGATGATTGGGGAACAAACATATTTATTTTAAAAATTTGGACTTCCATTTTGAGTATTATTGAGGATGACTCATCTTTCCTTTTCCTAACATTAACCCCAGGCTGCTGCTGCTGGTTGATATTTCTTCCAGAAGGGAACTCAGCCAGAAGGCTTATACAAATCAAGCTTAATTCTGGTTAAGTTTTATAAAAGTGACCTTGGCTATCCTCCACTATCTCCTGGAGTTTGCTCAAATTCATGCCCATTGAGTTGGTAATATTATTTCACCATCTCATTCTCTGCCACTGTCTTCTCCTTTTGTCTTCATCCTTTCCCAACATTAGTGTCTTTTCCAGTGAGTCAGGTCTTCACATTAGGTGGCCAAAGTACTGGAGCTCCAGCTTCAGTATCAGTTGATCTCCAGTGAATATTCAGGATTGATTTCCTTTAGGACAGACTCGTTCAATTTCCTTTCAGACTCTCAAGAGTCCTCTCTAGCACCACAATTTGAAAGCATCAATTCTTCTGTGCTCAGCCTTCTTTATGGTTCAACTACTATGTGTGATATAAATAAATACGAGGATATATTGTACAGAATAAGGAATAGAGCCAATATTTTATAATAACTATAAATGGAATATAACCTTTAAAATTGTGAATTACAATGTTGTACACCGAAACATATAATATTGTACAATCATATCATTACCTCAATAAAAAGCTAAATTATCTAATTAATTTTATCTCCGTACATTTAGTTGATTGAAGAACTATTTTTTGAGCTATCATAATTTCTATAGCATTTCCTTATGATTAAGGGAATGGAAAGTTGCATAAGACAAAGTCCTCATCTTAGAGCATTAGCAGTTAAAGAAATTTTCATCATTCATTTAGTAAAGCCTTTCCCCATTTCTCTAAAAGATTCGAATCTGAAGCAACTGTTGAAAGGACCGTGGTTGGAATAATATTCTTTCGGGTAGCAAAAAGACAATATTAGCCTAAAGATACTCTAGCACCAATAGACTGCCTCCTCTACTGAACCACCTACATGCAGTTAAATATAGATATTAAGCTATAAAGTCATATTTAGTTTAATTTGGGGTTCTTTATATTCCTTACTGACAGCCTTATGAACTGTTCAGTTTCTGCTCTGAAAAGTTTGAATGCTGGTGTCTCTAAGAGCTTGAAATTTTAAACTTTGTATTCCTATTTTGTTTAATAAGCACTTTTCATAAACCATCATTTCAACTCTTTGCTCAAGAGAAGTAAGTTCTGTTATAGTATTTCACCTAATTTTGGAAGACAGTTTTTAAAAACGAGTCTCCAACAGGCAAGGAAATTATCATCTACTGCAACATTAACTGCAATGAAGTTAAAAATAGTAAAACTTATTTCATAAATTGGCATTTTCTTTACAGTTCCTCCCAATGTTTTTCTTCCTTTGTTAACAATTTGTGTTATAATGTTTTAAAATCTCACAAAAGTGATATAACTGTTGCACAGTTAAGTTACAATAACTGCACAGCAAAGATTTCCAAGCATCATGTCCTTTGTTCAAAATCTTTTTTTTTTTTTTTTTTTGCTTCCTGAGTTAAGGTTATTGTACAATAATTACACACCTTGTTAGACCTTATGCATTTAGTTCTGTACATTCTTCTCTGTTAACTTATTAGCAAAGAGAATGGGATATGACACCAGATTAACAGCAAGCATTGACAGGAATACACCTAATAATTCCTGACTCTAAACAAAAGCACTGATTATGACTAAAATAATTAGATTCAACTAATGAGAAGAGAATAGGTAATATATCCAAGTCTCTCTAGATTTCTTTCTTCTTCTTCAGGATATGAACACTTTTAATAAGAAACATTTGAGAAAAGAAGTATTAAGAGGAGAGAGAGAGATGAATCATGAGAAGGACTTTATTTTTAATCCACACCTAACTTCCTCACTATCCAAATTCTGGTTTTTAACCTAAGCAGATCATAAAAAATAATGTATGCTATCCATGTTGTCCTCTCTATCACCCAACTTTCAGCTCTTCTTTCCCATTTCAGTGCATTCAAGACTAATGATTAAGATATCTCTCAAACTCCCCTTCCATCCAGGCTGCCACATAGCACTGATCAGGGTCCATGTGCTGTATATAGTAGGTCCTTGTTGGCTATCCATTTTAAATACAGCAGTGTGTAAAAGGCCATTCAAAACTCCTTTGGGAGAGAATGAATACATATATATGTACGGCTGAGTCCCTTCGCTGTTCTCTTGAAACTGTGACAACATTGTTTGTTAATCGGCTATGTCCTTGTTAAGTCACTAAGCATGTCTGACTCTTTGTGACCCCTTGGATTGCAGCAGATCAGGCTTCCCTGTCCTTCACCATCTCCCGAAGTTTGCTGAAATTCATGTCCGTTGAGTCCCCAGTACAAAATAAAATAAAAGATTCTTTTATTTTAAAAAGGATGTTATCTCATTTTCCTCTACAATATTTCAGGAATTATTCAGTATTATTTTATGAATTTCAGATGAGCCCTAGTCCTCAACTTCAGGTGATCAATAAACAGTTACTAGTCATACAAAAACACATTTGTTCAAATATTTATTAAATGCTAATTATGGGATAAACTCTGGTCTGAGTAACACAATTATTGGTGTAAAATGGTGATAATAAATAAATACATTCAATCATAAAGCTTTCAGTCTGGGAGGAGATAGATGCTGATTAAGAAATTAAGGTGATGGGATTCCCAAGAATTTGCTTTGCAATGCAGGGAACTAAGATTCCACATGCCAAGGAGCAACTAAGCCCACAACTAGAGAGTCTGTGCATCACAAAGGAAGGTCCCATAAGATGCAATGAAGATCCTGCATGCCACAGCTACTAAGACCTAATAGTGGCTCAGAGGTTAAAGCGTCTGCCTCCAATGCGGGAGACCTGGTTTCGATCCCTGGGTCGGGAAGATCCCCTGGAGAAGGAAATGGCAACCCACTCCAGGATTCTTGCCTGGAGAATCCCATGGACGTAGGAGCCTGGTAGGCTACAGTCCATGGGGTTGCAAAGAGTCGGATACTACTGATGACCTCACCTTCACCTTCACCTAATGTGGCCAAAGAAATGAAATAAATAAATATTCTTTAAAAAAGAAATTAAAGGGAAAATGTCATAAAGAAGACCAGGGTGGAAGCATGTAATAGAGACCTAAACTATTATGGGATGGAACAAATTGATTTGCAAAAAGTGGGGAAAGGCATTCTAGTAAATGACAATTTTAAATGAATCTTGAAGCCCTATAGAAGTTAGCAGAGGTGTTTTGGGCATGAGAAAGGAAAGTTGATGGAAATTAAGAACAACAATCCTAACAGAGAAAACATGCGCAAAGACGTGGATGAGCAAGAACACACCACAGTCCATGAACTAAGAGGGTTAATATGACTGGAGCATAGTCATAGAACAAGTAGAGTGTTTCTTAAAGGTGTTCCTTCAATCTCTATTCTAAGCCTTCTTTTCGTCTCATTTTATACTATATCTGTGACTTCAAGGAACCATGGATTTTTTTATGTCCTGCAAGAAAATGCTTTATAATTTTAATTCTGTAGATAGCTCTTCTGATTTCTATATAGTTATATACTACAGTCCACTCAAGGCCTCCAACTGATTCAAAGGCAACTCAAATTCCAGATGTACAAAATCAGACTAATAACGCCCCCTGAAAATTATCCTCTTCTAATGTTCCCTGTCTTTTCATTATCTCATCTGTTTTTTTTTTCCATTAACGCCCTCTTTCTATTCCAATATTCAATCCAGGGTACTGTGTTGCATTTAGTTGTTTTTTTAAAAGTTATTTAATTTATTTATTTGACTGTGTGGGGTCTTAGTTGTGGCACATGGAATCTTCCTTTTAGCATGTGAAATCTTTCATTGCAGTGGTCAGGCTCTTCGTTGCGGTATGCAGGTTTCTCTCTAGTCATGGTGTGTGGGCTCAACAGTTGTGGTGAGCTAGCTTAGTTCCCCCGACCAAGGTTCAAACCCATGCCCCCTGCATTGGAAAGTGGATTCTTAACCACTGGACACTAGGGAAGTGACTCATTATCCCAAAGATCAGAAATGAGGCTTCATTTTGGACAATTGTCTTCATCTTCCTTCTCTGCATTATCCAATGTGTAACCAAACGTGTTGATTTTACTTCTTGTTCATCTCGTGAGTAAGTTAGTTTATCTCTACCTCCACCATCACTACCTTAGTCTGAGCAATCACCCACTTACCTTTGAATTACTAAAGACCTACTCCTTGGTTTTCTTGCATCTGTTGTCTGGTCATGCCATACTTATTCTCCACCCTGCAATGTTAAAATTATTTCACACATTGCAGATTACCCTTTTCTGCTTAGGATGGAGAAAAATGGAAAACAACTGTGCCCATTCTACAAAAATGAAATCACTGGACAATCTTCAAATTCAAATTGACATCCTTTCTTGAATTACTTACAGAGCAAAGTTCACAGGACAAGCAAATAACCTGAAATCCAAAGACAACGAGTAATGCCACACTACCTTACTTGATGTGATGTAGCTAATGCTATTTATGTATTTGATGTAAGGTAGCTAATGCTACCTTATCTGAAGCAAAATCTGCAGAATTCCACAGTGGTAAAAATGATCCAGCTAGAAATTTTTAAGAAATTAGTAAAGGCTGACTATGGGCTAACATGAGGAAAGAACTCCTAGGGGTGCAGGTATATGGGAAGAAAAAGAGTCTAGAGGAAACATTACTATAGTGCTGTGGGAAGATGGAAACAGCAGTTAATTTCTTCATTGGCTTCCCTGGTGGCTCAGTGATAAAGAATCCATCAGCCAAGCAGGAAATGGGTTCAGTCCCTGATTGGGAATGATCTCCTGGAGAAGGAAATGGCAACCTGCTCCAGTATTCTTGCCTGGGCAGTCCCATGAACAGAGGAACCTGGCAGGCTACAGTCCATGGGGTCACAAAAGAGTCGGACGTGACTTAGTGATTAAACAACACCACCTTCTTTATTGAATAAAGTTCTTAAACTGTTAAGGAAGACAACAAAGAATACTCTCCCTTAGGGTACTGTTAAAGACTCATTCAAACTATGAGTTGACTTTGTTGTTGAATTGACTAGGTTGTATTTTTATTCTTGGTGGAAATATGAGAGACCAGATATGCGATTATAATGGACTTCTAGTTAAAATGAACTATTTATGACTTGTAGAAATATGCTCTAAAAATACAAGCTGACTATTCATAAGCTTTACAAACAAGTCATTGCAGCTGGCGGAGGGCAATAGAAAAAAAAAATCCTCTCCTCCTGGGTTAGTGGCAGGAATATGTGCTGTGCCAGTAAGTAAAAGTGGAAGAAGGGCAGGAATACAGAGAAGGCCACGTAACCTAAGTGTGTGGACACAGTGCTTCCTAAGACTGAGGCTTCATTGCAGAGAAAAGCTCCATACTTCTTCCTGCCATGCTGAGTCACTTCAGTCGTGTCCAACTCTGCAACCGTATGGACTCCAGCCTGCCAGTCTCCTCTGTCCATGGGATTTCCCAGGCAAGAATACTGGAGTGGGTTGCTGTGCCCTCCTCCAGGGGACCTTCCCAGGGATTGAACCCGTGTCTCCTGAGACTCCCGAATTATAGGCAGATTCTTTACCACTGAGCCAGCAGGGAAGCCCATACTTCCTTCTACTACCAGACTAATAGGTTTAGAAGAACAAATAGCAGCAGTATATGGTTTAAGAGAAACAGGAGCACATAGAGAGAGCCACTCTGAGTGATAGAATTAAGGAGAGACTTCAACTAAGATTGGAAGAGATATTGAGAAAAACATTCTGTAAACCAGCTCCCATTTTAAATACAAAATAATTATAGAGGAATCTGAAGTTAGTGGTGCACTTATAATAACCATACAGCAGCAGCAGCAGTAACAAATACCAAATACTATTCAACTCCAGAAAAGCAGAATCTAAATCTCACACTAACAGCCTAGAACAAGAAAGTTCTTAGTTACTCAGCAGTGTCTGACTCTGTGACCCCAAGGACTATAGCCCACCAGGGCTCCTCTTTCCATGGGATTTCCTAGGCAAGAATTTTGGAGTGGGTAGCCATTTCCTATTCTAGGGGATCTCCCTGACCCAGGGATTGAACCCGCATCTCCTGTGTCTCCTACATTGCAGGAGGGTTCTTTACCCACTGAGCCATCAGGAAACCCAGAACAAGAAAAGGCATGCCTAATTCCAGCCATAAATCTCAGCCTCTGCTATTCTAAATATGATGTTAAAGTTTCAACAAAAAGACTGGAAGGCATACAGAATTCAAGGAAAAGCACCACAATGACAAAAGACAAAGAAATCTCTTTGATGTGAACCAGATTCAAACATGAGGGCTTCACAGGTGGCTCAATGGTAAAGAATCCACCTGCCAATGCAGAAGCTGCAGGAGATGCCAGTTCAATCCCTGGACCAGTAAGATCCCCTGGAGAAGGAAATGGCAACCCACTCCAGTATTCTTGTCTGGAGAATCCCCATGGACAGAGGAGCCTGGCAGGCTACAGTCCATGCTGCTACTGCTGCTGCTAAGTCAATTCAGTCGTGTCCAACTGTGTGACCCCATAGACGGCAGCCCACCAGGCTCCCCCACCCCCCTGCCTCCTGCAGCTTAAGATGCCTTCTCTTGAGAACTATGAGTGATAAGCTATCTTTATAGTGACCACTAGCTCCTGTTCTGTGGGTGTTACCTCAAAATTTTTATTACTATATTATCTTTTTTGGCTGCACTGGGTCTTCACTGTGGCATGCAGGCTTTTCTAGCTGCAGCATGCAGGCTTAGTTGCCCCACAGCAGGGATGGAACCTATATCCTCTGCACTGAAAGGTGGACTCTTAACCCCTGGACCACCAGGAAGTCCTCTATTACAGTATATTTTAGGACAAAACATCAACTAAGAATTTGAATTGAGATATCTCCAAGAAGATATAAGAAATGGCCAGTAAACACATAAAGGGATGGTCAACCCATTAGTCATTAGAAAAATGCAAACCAAAACCACAGTGAGAAATCACCATCTCACATCCATTGCAGCAGTATTCATAATAGACAAAAGATGGAAACAACCTATACCTTTAGAATGGAATGCTATCGGCTATCAGTTCAGTTCAGTCACTCAGCAGTGTCTGACTCTTTGTGACCCCATGGACTGCAGCACGCCAGGCTTCCCTGTCCATCACCAACTCTCAGAGCTTGCTCAAATTCATGTCCATTGAGTTTGTGATGCCATCCAACCATCTCATCTTCTGCCGTCCTCTTCTCCTCCTGCTTCAGTCTTTCCCAGCATCAAGAATACAACATGGATGAACCTTAAAAACGTTATCTTAAGTGAATGAAGCCAGTCATAAAGGACCATATATTGTATTATTCCATTTATATGAGATATACAGAATAGGAATATCTATATAGAGACAGGAGTTAGATGAATTGTTGCCTAGGGCTGGGGTTGGGTAGCAAGTGACTGCTTTGGGGATTGGAGAAGAAAATAAAATTGAATCATGCCGATTGTTGCACAACTATGTGAACTTATAAACAAACAAACAATGAATTATACTCTGAAAGTGGATAAGTTATGTAATATGTGAATTATATCTCAATCTGTCAAAAATATTGGCGTAGAGATCCCTTTAACATCCAAGTGAAGATGCCAGGTTCTTACCTGCAGATATTACTCCGATAGGCACCTACACATAAAGAAACAGATAGGAGCTATCAGAGAGTAACAGGAAGATAGTATAAACAAGGGATCAGTAAATTTCATCACTTTGCTGATTCATCAAAGTGATTTTTTTAAACCCTGAATGTCTTATTCAATAGTTTTTTATTGTATTTATCACAATTGCAATTTTTAGTACATGTGAATAGTAAACAGCTCACCTTTCTGTGGACTTTGCTATTTCTGTTGGCTTTGAATGTATCTTAATGGTATTATAAAGCTGTGCAAAATGATTAGGCCACTTGCAGACAATGTGCCTATTTGGCAGGTAGAGGAAAGAAATGCAGAAGAGAGGAGAAGAGAGAGCAGTGGGAATAGTAATGGCTTAATAACTTCACTAACATTTTTTATTAGGGTTTTCTATGCTTTACCAATCACCAGTGTGTGAGATTTTGGGCAGCTGACACTAGGGCATGGGGACAATGGAATCAACCAAACTGCTAGTAAATTCAATGACCAAATTTTAAACATAATCATTCCTCTTTTTCATTTATGATCATTTACAAATGTGTGGGCTTCCCAGGTGGCACTAACGGTAAAGAAACTGCCTACCAATGCAGGAGACGTAAGAAATGCAGGTTTGATCCCTGGGTTAAGAAGATCCACTGGAGAAGGAAATGGCAACATGATCCAGTATTCTCGCCTGGGAAATCCCATGGACAGAGGAGCCTGGTGGGCTACAGTCCATAGCGTCTCAAAGAGTCGGACACAACTGAAGCAACTTAGCACACACAATGTGTAACAGTATCTAAGGTGTTAACTAGACATTAAGTAATTTGATTTTTATAATAATGGGGAATCTCATACTTTGCATTCATTTGCGGTATATTGTTTCCTCAAGGACAGTTTTCAAGGGCAATAGATGCATCTGAATATCAGCTGAGTAACATGGTAGAAGGTCATCATAGAGATGCTTCCTTCTAAGAAGAAATGCTGAAGACATTTCTCTTAGAATTTCAACTGTTCTTTAATTAATGTGCCTGAAAAAGACAAGTATAATTCAAATGAAGTCTGGTAAAGTTGTTTAGATGTATGTCTGAATAATCAAAGAGGAGAAACCATTGAGGCTGAAGACAAGTGAATTTCTCTTAAGGCAGCTAAAAAATTAATTGCCAACTGCATTATTGTGGAGCATTTCACAATTTCAGAGAAAACTTCATGTTTAGTTTTTTGGGAATGCCTTTTCATATTCCAGTTTTAAATTTTTCTTCCTGCCTTCACCCAGGTCCCTGGAATAGTGGGCTGAGATTATGCAAAATCACTCAAGTATACATTCAGGTTTGTGATTCAGAAAGTGTTTAGACTGTAGTGGCAAATTGGAATTTTTAGAACAGGTAGACTGATAAGGTATAATTTTATAAAACACGTGATATGTTATAAGTGAAAGTGAAGTCGCTCAGTCGTGTCCAACTCTTTGCCATCCCATGGACTGTAGCCTACCAAGATCCTCCATCCATGGGATTTTCCAGGCAAGAGTACTGGAGTGGGGTGCCATTTCCTTCTCCAGGGGATCCTCCTGACCCAGGAATCGGACCCAGGTTTCCTGCATTGTAGGCAGACACTTTACCATCTGAGCCACCAGGGAGATCCTCCATAATTTAATATAAGTCCTCTTATATTAAAAGGGGAAAAACACTTTTCTTGTAAGAGAAACTATATAGAATAAAGTTTAGGAATATCTTTCTGACCAGGAGGTACATTTAAGAGATGTTAAGAGTCTCTCACAAAGGAAACACTCTTAGATCAGAACACTGGGAGGTTGTGTGTATAGAATTCTCAATTGTATCTAGAGGGACAAATATCTTTAAAAGTTCAGAAATATTGAATTAATGTTACTTATTAATTTATGAATATTGCAAGTTTGAATTTTCATAGGTCTTTTTTTCCTTCAAGATAAGATGTATACATATATATATACACATAAACAAATAATTTGGTCACAATAAATGAGAGAGATTTTCTTAAAGTAATTTAAAACATCTATCCTCTCCATCTTCCATCTTCATAAAACATTTTCTATAGTACCTGTTATGATATGATGATAACAATATGGTAAAAAATTTTTAATTAAGTTTTAATGGAGTATAGTTGATTTACAATGTCATGTTAGTTTCTGCTGTACAGCAAAGTAAATCAATAATACATGTACATATATATATATACACACTCTTTTTTTTAGGTTTTTTCCCCATTTAGGTCATTACAGAGTATTGACTAGAGTTCCCTGTGCCATAGAGTAGGATCTTATTATTAACAGTTATCTATTTTCTGTATAGTAGTGTGCCATGGGGCTGCAAAGAATCAGACACACTGAGTGACTGAGCACACTCACACACATGTCAGCCCCAGTCTCCCAATTTATGACCCCCTCCTCCTTCCCCTTGGTTACCGTAAGTTTGTTTTCTACATCTGACTCTATTTCTGTTTTTTAATAAGTTCATTTGTACCATTTATTTTTTTAGATTCCACATATAAGCGATATCATAAATTTGTCTTTCTCTGTCTGACTTATGGTAAACAATTTCTATTCCTTCAAGTGGTGGGGGACAGCTTCCCAGGTGGTTCAGTGGATAAATAATCTGTCCTCAATGCAGGAGACACAGAAAATGCAGATTTGGTTATTAGGTGAGGTTTCCAGATTAAACCATGAATCTAAAAGAATCATAAATACCTGTCCTGTTCAACTGCTTACATCTGCCAAGAACAATACTTTAAATAGTTCAGATAGGCAAAACTCTCACCAATCAAAAAACTCTAGAGAAAACATTCCCATAACACAACTATGGCTAACAGCCTCCACTATCTATAAATGCTCTTTACCCTTAAGTGGAATCAATTGATGTACTGCTTTTGAAACACATTTATTTTTACTCTGTCAAATAGAAGATAGAAACTGGCCACCATCTTTCAAATAAGATCTGTGTTACATCTGATTTTACTAAATTTTTAATTAAAATATAAAATAATTATAATAATGTTTAATAATGTTTTTATTAAAATAGTAAAAATTTTATTAATTATTTTTTAGAATAGAAGTGCCAAAAATATCCTGTTAAAACCACATTGGCTTTAGAAAAACACAGATAGGTTCAAATCTAGATTCTTAATGGATGTGTTAGTGTAACTCAGACTCTTGTTAGTAAATGGGGGGTAATCATATCTATCACAGAGTTGTTGCAACGATTACATGAGACAAAGCAAATGAAGTGTCTATCATAAACACTCAGAAATGATAGCTCTTATCAATGCCTAGATCAAAAGAGGTAAGGACTCCACCCATACATTCTTTCTGCCCCCTCTCTTCTCATAATGTGAAACTGACATCCACCATATTATTAGGTAATTTATCTACCATGATCCAGTTGAATGATGACAGTCAGTACTAGACTCTTCGCCTCCTGACTCCTCCCTTCACCATCCTCCACATTCCCCATCTCACTCAGAAAAATTCCATATTCCCTATGAAGTCATAAGGATACTCCATGAACCCACTGTCTACCCTCATCTGCTAGCGTGCAGCCCACAGTCCACAATCCTTAGTGTTCAAAATAGCACAATGTCTCATGGGATTTTGCAGCCTCCCAGCCTCCCAGACCTCTGTCCTGGGTGATTCCCTCCCCTAGAAACTTCCTGACCTTCCCCCTTCCCCAGTGGGACTACCCCCTCATTCATCCATGCTCTAATGTATTTTTCTTTTTGAAGGATGATTAAAATTTTATTTTAAACATAGGTATAAACAAATTTTAATTAAGTAAATTTTCTAAAGTAAAAGTTTGTTTTGAATGATGGTTTCTATTGTTAATACTTCTAAATGTAACACTATTTTCTTCTTTTATTTAATGGTCTATATTTTTTGCTAAGTTAAAGGAAAGTATTTTTTTTAATTGGGGGATAATTACTTTACAATGTTGTTTTGGTTGCTGCCATACAACAAAGCAAATCAGCCATAAGTATACGTATATCGCCTCCCTCCCACCCAGTCCCATTCCACCTCTAGGCCATCACAGAGCACCGAGCTGAGCTCCTTGTGTTATGTAACAGCATCCCATTAGCCATCTGTTTTACACATGGTAGTGTATGTCGGTCCTTGCCACTGTTTCAGTTCGTCCCACCCTCTCCTCCCCCTTCTGGTTCCACAAGACTGTTCTCTGTGCCTCTGTTCCTGCCCAGTAAATCGGTTCACCATCCACTGCATTCTTTAGCTTTACTCTCACGCCCTGTAACTGTACTCTTGGCTTGTTTATATGTCTACGTCTCTCCACTAGAAAGCAGGCTCCTGTGGAAAAGCAATACAGTTGGTAGCACTTCTGTTTCTGCTTCTGTCTCCATCCTTGGGATGATTCCGATGGGGAAAGGCAGGACCATTTGAAAGTGATCACTTGTAGCGTGAATATTCAACAACAGCTGGGAATCTTCCAGGCAGGTCCTCTGAACAAATATCTATTTCTAAACATCACGGGAGGTACGGGGCCTGTGTCAGGTATTCAAATAAACTTTTAAGTGGACTCAGATGATAAATATTTGCTCTCTTAGGAATAAAATGGTTCTATGTATACATTATGCTTAACTGGGAATTTCCTCTGCTATTTGTTTAGTTCTCATCAAATTCATACTTATTCTAATTGTTATTACTTCACTTTCATCTTTAATAAACACACTGTGTGTGTATTTTAAACCTTTCTTGTGTCTATAATTGAAAAAAGTATATTTATTACTTGGCAACTTGCATGGTAGCTTGTTCTAAATTTGAAACCTATTATATATATCTCAGACCTACTTGGTAGCCGATCTACACAAGTTTTGTTTATCCTTGACTAAGTCTTCTCTTTGTTCTTCAAATCTCTACCCCTCCCCCCAGATCCCATGACCTACACACATCTTGGTTGGAATCTCTCTCCTCACTCTGTTACAGAGTTTCTGATCTGCTGTAAAGTGAGTGACAGAGGGGGAAAATGAAACAAAACAAAACAATTAACAAAGATCAGAAGAAAGTATGACATGGAGATAGAAAAACGGAAAAATGAAAAATTGAAGCAAACATGAGTGAGTGGCAGGACTGAATTGTGAGATGTTGGTCTAGATCCAAATAACTGCCCAAAACAAAGACCAAGATAATATAAATGTTTAGCTGTGAATTAAAGGAGGAAAGAAAATCAAGGATATGTCAAATGTATATAAAGGGGCCTTTCTTCCCAAAAGGCAGATGGACAAATGTCCATAACCCCTGTTCTAAATTGAAATATTTGAGTGTATTTCTGTATGTGTGGTGGTGGGGGATTCCCAGGCGGCACTAGTGGTAAAGAACCTGTCTGCCAATGCAAGAGACGTAAGAGATGCAGGTTCGATCCCTGGGTTGGGAAGATCCCTTAGAGGAGCACATGGCAACCCATCCTGTCCTCTTGCCTGGAGAATCTCATGGAGAAAGGAGCCTGGCGGCCTACAGTCCATGGGGTTGCAAAGAGTTGGACATGACTGAAGTGATTAGCACACACGTGTATCTGTGCACACAGTTATGCTTAACTTTCTGATAATTTCTGCTATCTGGAAAGTGATAAATTTAGATAATCAGAACATTCTCAAAGAAGCAGATCATTTTTTCATAGGGCAATTGTCAGGCCCTCACTCAGAACCTAAATTGAACAAGCAAATAATTTGGTGCCCTTTGAAAATAATCTTTAAGCAATTTTCATTCCAATTGACTTAGCGAAGCTGGAGAGACACCAATTTTCTGTTAATAAATATGATATTCATATATAAATGTGCTTACTAATTTGTTTCCAATGACTGAAGTAAAAAAGGCAAAATGTTTCTAATTTTTAAGGTTAGGTTAACATTCTACATTTTTTTTGGTTTTCCTGTTTGTTTGTTTTTTTAGTCTGTTTTGGGCCAGGTGTGTCTGGGAAGCATCACAATAAAGTGATTAAAATTTAGATATAAGGAAAAGCACTTATTCCTGGTAAATAGCACTATGCAATCATTATTTTGTTTCAGAACTTTAGCTGTTGGTGACTGCCAAGTTCAGGTGACTGTCTACGAGCTAGCTTCAGAGCTGGCTGGCAAGGGGTGGTTTTTTTTTTCTAAATTTCCATTCAGGGCATTGCCGCTTCCGTGAGAGCAGGCCCAATATTCATTTTGCCAATAATATAAGGAATCGCTTGTGGAAACCTGAGTTTTTTGGCACTGTATATTTGATTTATTCCACTGAAGTTTTAGCGCCCCTTACAGATTAGCACCCCTGGTGAGAACCAGCTGGCCCTTAATCCACGTGTCCCTCACTCCAAGCGCATTCATATTCAACGTTGTACTGGACTTCTTAGCACATGTACAAGAAATAGGAGGTGTAAGGACTGAAAAGGGGAAAACAAAATTGACAGTATTCTGAGACACTATGATTAGTTAGAAGAAAAGAATCCAAATGAATCTGTAAGAACAAATTCAAGTTTAGCTAGGTTGTAGGATTAATGGTGTTTCTATATGTCATCAACAACCAAAAATAAAAACTAATAAGATATTTCCACTCATAAAAAGCAGTAATTTACCTATTAATAAGTTTAACAAAATACATTTAAGAACTTTATGAAGACATTTAGAAAACGTATTGAAAGAGATCAAAGAAGATCCACCCAAATAAAGTGGATCAAGGATGAGGATGTGAATACTCAGTATTTGAACACTGATTGTACGTTGTTGTTCAGTCGCTCCGTCAGGTCCAACTTTTTGCGACTCCATGGACTGCGGCACACCATGCTTCCCTAACCTTCACCATCTCCGGAGAGTACATTACCTCCAAGTTAATCTATAAATATCATACAAGTCCAAACAAGACCCCAACTTCTTTTCATGGAAATGCACTGATTCTAAAATTTTATGGGATGGTAAAGGGTCGAGAAGTGCCAGTGACTTCAAAGAAAAAGTATAAGAACTTAGTACTAACTTTGAGTCATAAAAATATACGATAAAATTCTGGTAATTAAAACTGTGGCATTGCAATGGAAATAGACAAAAAGATAATTAGATGAAATTAAGGAGCTGTGGAAGAGTCCCAAGTGTAAAGGGGAACAGAATTCTTGAGAGTTTTTGATTATGTATCAGTAAATGATGAAATAATAAATGGTGAAACTGTGCAGTTCTTTGTTATTATATAGCATAAAAATTACACTTCTCTCTCTTACAGTTCTCAGAAATACATTTCAGATAGACAGAAACTTAAATGTGCAGAGTAAAACTTTAAAACACTTAGAAGAAAACGTACAGACTTGGCTTATGACCTCAGGTTAGAGAATAACTTTTGAAAAGTGCACAAGAAGCGCAAATTATAAAGACTGTTGATAAATTTGATGACATTACAATAAAAGTTTGTTTTATGACCAGAAAAAGCTAGACTGAAGAAAGATATCTGTAGCACCTACAACCAATGATGGTTAGTGTTCAGAATAAGTTAATAAATAAATGTCTATAAATCATAAGGAAAAGGCAACCAGCTGAAAAGGAAAATCAACAATGGGTGTGAACATTCAATTCACAGGAGAAAAATATTCATGGGCCCAACAGACATTTGGAAGCTCCTCAATTTCAGGATTCATCCAGCGTGGTGGGGAGTAGGGGTTCTATTATTCCTGTTCTATTTTGAAAGTGGAGAAAGCTAAAAATATATTTCTAGACACTTTAGCTGTGAGGATTCCAGATGGAAATGAAGTCCTGTCTGTTAGGTGTACTCAGGAGTGGCTCACAAGGCAGAGAGAAGAGGGGGAAATTTTTCCTTGTACCTCTTGGCGGTTTTGGCAGGCACGCAGAGTGGAAAGAAATGTCTGCACCAGGCTACCAGTGTCCATTCTCTCGCTGTCTGGGTTGTGAGAAGAATTGTATTTACAATCCATGCAGCAGTAGCAGGGACATTCTGGGCACTGACAGGCAGCAAGGGAGTGTGTGATTTCAACTCATGATTTCCAGGAGTTGCCTCAAACAACCCTATAGACTATTTTCCCAACTTTTCCAATAACTTTGAAATTCCCCCATTCTCTGTTACTCTTCCTTCTCAATATACAGTCTTTTCTTTTTCCTGCACCAAATGTTGATTGATCCAACAAATACATGTTCATTAAAATTATGCCTGTTTCACAGCTCTGCTACAGACAATCATTTTAAAGTCTGATTATAACCAAACAGGACTTCCCAGGTGGCACTAGTGGTAAAGAACCCATCTGCCAATACCAGAGATATAAGAGACGTGGGTTGGACCCCTGGGTCAGGAAGATCCTCTGGAGGAGGGCATGGCAACCCACTCCAGTATTCTTGCCTAGAGAATCCCATGGAAAGAGGTGTCTGGCGTGCCACAGTCCAGAGGGTTGCAAAGAGTCAGACACGACTGATTCTAGTTAACACAGCACAGCAGCATAACCAAACATTGCTAAGGAGAGCTGGAAATAGACATGAATGAGAAAGCTATTGTTTGAACTTTTTGTTTTTAATCAAAAGGATAGAGAACAGGCAATACAGTTTAGTGAGTAAGGACACAGATTTCAGATCCAGGTAAATAATGGTTCAAATCTTGCCTCTTCTACTCATGTTGGCAAGTCTCTTTATTTAAATTTCAGTGTCCTCAGCTGTAATATGTAGAAAATAATATCTAACTACAATGTGAGAATTAAATGCAATAATAAATTATTATTTACAGTCTGAATCTGCATGGATTGTTTTTGTTGTTTAGTTGCTAAATTGTATCTGACTCTTTCGAGACCCCACAGACTGTAGCCCACCAGACTCCCCATCCATGGAATTTTCCAGGCAAGAATATTGGAGTGGGTTGCTATTTCCTCCTCCAGGGAGTCTTCCCGACTCAGGGGTCAAACCTGCATCTCCTGCCTCACAGGTGGGTTTCTTACTGCTGAGTCAACATGGAAACCTACATAAATGGTAGCTATCATATTAGATTTCCACTAGGTGAAACTGGAAAAAATACAAATGGGAAAAAAGAAGACATTCTAGAAAATAAAAGACCTTAGAATATATTACTATCTATGAGGAAATGAGAAATTCATACCTCCTGGGCTTTTCAGACTATGGCTAAAGAATGAGAGTCTCTATCCTTTTAATACACAAATTGAGTATGATATAATTCCCCACTGATAAATTTGTTATAATCATCAGCCCCAAACTGTAGCCCTTGGTCTTCGTGGGAAGAGTGCTCTGCTGGGCGCCACTGTCCTCCACTGCTAATGGCCCCTCTCTGGCCTTGGAGGAGAAGCTTTCATCTTACAACTTGCCATAATCTCTACTCAGACAACAGGGAGAAAGTAAATAAGACCCGCTGAACGCTTGAGAAAAGAGACACACAAATAGCTTATACCGCTTTAAGCTATATATCGTCTTAGGACTCCCATAGTTAAAGTAAAATTCACTACCATTACCACTGGTGGATCTTTACATGGCAGAGTCAACACCCTCCTACCTACAGGATCTTCGCATCAGCAAAGTGCAAGCCCCAGAAAATTCTCTTTGGGCTCTAGATAATGGAAGTTCACCTTAGTTTTCGCTCCAGGATGATTGTGGGAAATTTTCAACTTCAGGTCAAATTTTATATCTCAATACAATTTCTTTTTTTAAGAAATTTTTCACTGTTTAAAACGATGAATTACAATGTTTTAGACTGCTAGGTTTTCTTGTGAACTACCTTTGCATCCCAGGGATGACCAAATTTGGTCGTGATGCATTGTTTTTAAGAAGGACTGCTGTATTAATTTAACATACGTAATTTTTTACCTACCTCCATAATGAAATTATCCACCAGTTGATCTTTTCTAGTTTTTTCCTGGTTTTGTATAAAAAAATTACCAACTTCAAAAAGTCAGTTGTATAATTTGCCATCATAATTCATATTGCAAAACAAATTATTAGAGATAGGAAGGATCTGTTCCTTAATGGTTTAGTAGATCTTTCCTATAAAATTATCTTTGCCTGATGTCTTTTGTAGAAGGACATCTTTATCTCCATTTTAGTTTCTCTTACCATAACTGGTCCATCCAAAACTTTAATTTAAAACCCCCTATTTTTTTAAAATTTTCATTTTAGCTAGTCTTCTAAATTTTTATTAAGTAAATTTATTTGCAATAGTCTCTTATGGATCTTTTTTTTTTCTTTTTTAGTGTTCGTTTCAGTCTATTTAATTTCTTTTTTGGTTAGAATTATATTGAAAAATTAACATACAGTAAAATTGAGTTTTAGGCAGGTACAGTTTTATAAGTTTAAACACTTGTGCATTAATGTATGAACAACAATTTGGATACAAAATAGTTTCATTGCCCTAAAACAGTCTCTCATACTGCCCTTTTGTAGCTCCACCCGCCCTTAACCACCAAATCCTGGCAATCACTGATGTTCTCCATCACTTTAGCTTTGCTTTTTCTTGAATTCTTTTTTTTTTTTTTCCTTTTCTCCACTTCTTTAATTCTTATTTTTAAATATAAATTTATTTATTTTAGTTGGAGACTACTTTACAATATTGTATTGGTTTTGCCACACATCAACATGAATCCACCATGGGTGTATACGTGTTCTCCATCCTGAACCCCCCTCCCACCTCCCTCCCTGTACCATCCCTCTGGGTCATCCCAGTGCACCAGCCCCAAGCATCCTGTATACTGCATCGAACCTAGACTGGCGATTCGTTTCATATATGATAATATACATGTTTCAATGCCATTCTCCCAAATCATCCCAGCCTCTCCCTCTCCCACAGAGTCCAAAAGACTGTTCTATACACCTGTGTCTCTTTTGCTGTCTCGCATACAGGGTTATCGTTATCTTTACTTCTCTATAAGTTATTTCCTCTTTCTTATTCTTTTTTTTTTCTCTCTTGATTAATTTTCCAGGGTCTTGTTTACTCTATGGTCCTTTTAAAGAATGATCTTTTGGATTTGCTGATTATTTCCATTGGTTGTAGTATTATATTTCATTGTTTCTGTTTTATATTTACTTCCTTCCATTTTATTTGGATTTATTTTACTTACTTTCCTTCTGACAGTTTCTTGAGCTGAACACTTATTTCTTTTTAATCTTCTAAGTTTGATTTATGTGATTTCATGGTCATGTAGTTGTAAAGGTTTGTCATTTCTATTTAGGTTTTCTTTTTAATCCAGAAGTGGTTTATAAATGTGCTTTTTAGTCCCCAAATAGGGAGGTTTAGTGTTAAGTTAATGAGTTTTCTGTAAACAGTATGAAACTTTACACGTTTATTTTTACCCCATATATTTTTACCCCACGTATCTGTTACATGTTTATTTTTATCCCATGTATTTCCATTACATGCTTTATTATTGTAACTTGGATATATAATATTCCATAGCTGCTATTGTTCCATGATTTATATAATCATCCTCCTAGCACTAGACTTCAGCTTGCCTTCCATTTTTGTTGGTAAACTTAATGCTTTAATACATTCAAACACATTTTTTTTTTCCTTTTGGAGAGAAAGGAGTTGGATATTGATAAGGGAAAGCCTAGGAATATAGGTCTTCAGTAGGGAAAAGATTTAGGACATGCAGAATTAAATGTGGGAAGGAATGCCATCAGTACCACTAAGGGAATAATTTTCTCTCTCAAATAAGAGGAAATTAAGGGACTTAAGGATGGATGAGCACCATTAAATTTAGTAAGTCCTAATGATGAGTTAAGCCATGAAGAGAAATCAAGATAATCTTTTAAATACAACCCAGCAAGTTATATAAATCCATGCCTAGGAAAATGGCTTCCTGGTAACTCTTGGATTTTGAACACAGATATGAGTGACCAGTTGTTACTGCTTTCAGAGTTTCAGCATTGAAGGCTATTTTTACCAAGCACTTCATGTCCCATCAAAGAGTCAGGGCAGCAGAGCAAGGCAAAGTAAAGTCTAGTGCTGGGAAGATGATTATATAAATCACCACCTCTAGAGACCCCTTCAACGCTTGCCATTCTCTGAGGCCGAGTATCCACGATTGCTCCTGATCAAGGCATTTCCACTTCTCCCAACTCCCCCTCCTTCTTTCTTAAAGTTAAATTAATTTGCAGTTATTTTGTGTAGTGTTTATTTGATTTTGTTTTCAACATTCAGACCTTTACAACAAAACCATGTTTGAATAGGTCCCTTCTTCTAGAAGGAACGATGCTCTCTTCTTCCTCGATAGTCCATAGCAGCCAAAAAAGCAAAATGCATATTAGCTTTGGTTGACCCTTCATAGCTCCTTCATAAACTCATCAAGCAGCCTCTCCAGCGTCACCTTTCTGAGCATCTTAGTAAAAACGAAAAGACAGCCTAAGCCCTTGTTGTAGTTAAACTAGGGATGTTTTGTTAACGTTCCCTGCTTGAAAGAAATCTCTTACCTCCCTGCTTTGAGTGACTTCGCCCAGCTCTGACCTGGACCTCTGCCCGGTGTCTACAGTCATATATGGCAGAGCCTGCGGATTTTAAATAATGTTTCCCTTCATAAGGAAACTGAGAAAACACTGCGATTAGGGCAGTTCCAACGTGCTCTAAGTGCAGGTAATATTAGCATTATCCTGGGAGGAAATTTGAAACTTGGTGGTCTCCTGAGTCACTCAAGTTAAAGTTTTAGCAGATTCGACATTAAAAAGGGATTTGGGAAGTATTAAGGGAGCACAGAAGTGCTGCTGTTTTCAAGGCCTCCCCGTTTTTGGTGATTTTCTCTGTCGCCATGACTGTGCCTCCCTCCTGACTTCTAGAAAGAAGATTTAAAAACAATTTTCAAAGAGAAGAGAAGTAGCTCATGAAAAAGGAATAAACTCAGTTAAACAAATAATTAAATAAAGATGATGAAACAAAGTTGATCCCCCCCAAAATGAAATAAAGATAACTTATGGAAGAAAGTAAAAATAGTTAAGAAAGTAGCTAATGATTTAAAAAATAGAGGGAGAAAACAAACAAACAAAAAAATAGCCAAAGTGTAAAAGCATAAAATTTTCTTCCAGAGAAAAATCAGACTATAAAATCTTTCTGTTTTTTAGATGTATTTACCTATTTATTTTTGGCTGTGGTGGGTCTTCCTTGCTGCACCTGGGCTTTCTCTAGTTGCAAAGAATGGGGGCTACTCTTTGTTGCTGTGTGCAGGCTTCTCATTGTGGTGGCTTCTCTTGTTGTGGAGCACAGGCTCTAGGGCATATGGGCTCAGAAATTGTGATGCTCAGGCTTAGTTGGTCCATAGCATGTGGGATCTTCCTGGACTAGGGATTGAACCCATATCCCCTGCGTTGCAAGGAGGATTCTTAACCACTAGACCACCAGCGAAGTCCCAAACTATAAAATCTTAAAACAAGAACTTAAAAGGATACACATTAACAATAAGTCAAAATAGATAGCAATAATAAAAGAAAATAAAACTACCAACAAAATGATGAGAAATAAATAAATTGAGTAAAATATTTTAAAAAGCAGAAGTTTGTTTTTAGCACTCAGAAGCCCTTTAGATACTTCCTCCTTGTTTTCCACCCCCTGAGTCACAGTGTTCCCCTTTGGCTGGCAACATCTTGGTGGGGAAAAGACCACTGCGCTCTCCTCTTATCATTATGTGTGCCCTCCATTCTTTCCAGGGTTCTTGACAGACCCAGATGCTCAAGGGGTTTGTCTTGCTGCCTCTCCAGTTGGACAGACATGTCTGGAAAAGCAAAATTCCTCTTCAAATCAGGTGCCCCAACATGGCTGCCACTATGTCATCTCCTTGCACTCCCCACCAACCTTTGATTCCATACAAAAATAAAGAGGATAGGAGCAGGAAAAACATCTCCTCCTAAGGTGCCCCTAGGGAGACAAACCAGAGGTCACTTCCAAGAGGAATTTGACACCATGGATGCCACTGCAATTTCTGTGCCTCCATCTTCTTTCCCATCTCGAGTTTATAAGAATAGAGAGAGGGTTTGTTTTTTTTTTAAGATTTATTTTTATTTATTTATTTTTGGCTGCACTGGGTCTTTGTTGCTGTCCATGGGCTTTCTCTAGATGTGGAAAGTGAGGGCTCTTCTTTGTTGCCATGCACAGGCTTCTCACTGTTGAGCACGAGCTCTAGGGTGCGTGGGCTTTGGCGGCTGTTGTTCCTGGGCTCTAGAGCAGTTTCAGCAGCTGTGGTGCACAGACTTAGTTGCTCCATGGCATGTGAATCTCCCTGGACCACGGATCCAAACTGCGTCCCTTGAATTGACAGGAGGACCCTGTGGACCACCTGGGAAGCCTAACAGTGAGTTTTGAGGAGTGAATGTTTGCAAAGAGCCCTGAGCAATGACTTAGTGTTGGGAGCTAATCTCAGACCCTGAAAATGGTCCCCTGGAGTTGACTGCAGCTCTGAATTAATCCAGAGACACTCTGATAAAGGCTACTGAGTTAGCTCGTATCCATCAATGCCTTCTCCTCTAAAGGTATAAGAAACAAAACCCGATTATGAATAAGTAATACAAACAAAGCCTCAGAACAAATTTTGCCAAGCTCTCTCCTTTCCAATCGTGGTGCCTGGACACCTCTTAAATAGAAATTCTGAGCCACCACGTGCTCCAGTAAAATAGTGTTGCTAACTGTGGTGACATTGGCATGGTCACATCAGAGGACCCCAGAACATGCCTGCATAAAAATCTGAACAGATTAGTAGCTTCTGTATTTTGAAGTGGCCTCATTTCTCTTGATAACAGGGACAAGCTTCGGCAGGAATGAAAATGCACACTGTACTATTGGTGGTAGTTAGTGGCGCAAATGAAGAATAGCCATGGGAAATGAGACTATGTCAGACATCTTCCTAGGACCCCCAAAATAAATGGTGAAGGTACAAAGTAATGCCTTAAAGATCTGTAGTATTTGGAGGCTGATAAGAAAGAGACAAGCAAATACTCCTGTCTCTCTCATTTTTACTTGAAGTTGGCTGAGGCTAGAGGGAAATGAACAAAGGCATAAAGGAAGTAACTTAAAATGACAGTTGCCTAAAGTCTAGGACTGAGATGCAGTCTAACATAAATTGCACAGCCTGTATTAATTTCTCAGCCCTCAATTCTCTAACTCTCCTGTAGATTTTATTCCTTGGGGAATCACTCTCTGCTATGATATAATATCATCATTTCCCGACCAGTTTGCAAAGAAACAGGAATGTCATACTTATGGATTACTTGGAGGGAATCCAAAAGATCATAGCAAAAATGATCAGGGCTGTTAAAATGAGCAATTAGAAAATGTTAAAGGAATCAGAGTGATGTGTCCTTGAAAGAAGAAAAGTAAAGATAAAAACTTCATAAAAAGTTCAAGTATTTCCTTTTTAGTCCCAAATGAGAGTTTTTGATTAAGGTAAAAGGAGTAGCGAGAGGGCAAGTGGAGGAATGTTAATGCAGTTGGGGGTGTGCTTTGAAGGATGGTCCTTTCCAGCAAACAGTGAAAAAATAAGGCACCATCAGGAAAAAAAAAAGTATACGTGCTGCAATTCATCTTAAAAAAAAAAATAGATGGAGGGGATATATGTATACATATGGCTGATTTGAGGGCTTCCCAGGTGGTGCTAGTGGTAAAGAACTTGCTTGTCAATGTTGGATTTGCAGGAGGCACGGGTTCAGTCTCTCAGTTGGGAAGATCCTCTGGAGAAGGAAATGGCAACCCAACTCCAGTACTCTTGCCTGGAGAATCCCATGGGCAGAGGAATGTGGCAGGCTACAAACCATGGGGTCTGAAAGAGTTGGACATGACAAGCATGTGCGCCAGGAATGGCTGATTCACTTTGTTGTACAGCAGAAACTAACACAAAATTATAAAGCAACTATATCTCAATTAAAAAAAATTTAAAGCCAACATTAAATTCAAACTCAAAATTTAGAAAGCAGATTAGATAATATTTGGAATTTATGGAAAGGATTATATTCTTACTGAGGACATATTAATTAAGGACGTGAATTATTTCTGGTTTTTTGGACCTGGCAGAGGTGCTGTAGAGAAAGATCCAGAACAATTGTAAAATGGCAATCCCTGGGACAAAGCAGGAAATACCTGTATTATTAATACTGAACTTATTTCAGAGAAAATCATTTGATATATGTAGAAAAATATATGAATACAATATCTGGAAAATAAAAAGAATTCCTGAACTGACATAAAATTCTGAAGCCTGGGGCTTAGCAAGCCTGTCTAACTTCTTTTTAATATAAAAGAGAAAGAGTCGGTCATGGAATGTTCTTCCTTAGGCAATTATATATTTCACATGACTGTTAGGCAGCTGTCAGTGTCAGTAATGACACTATGAAAATGGAAATCTTAAAAAAAAAGTACTGTTTATATTGATAAAAAAAACTCTACTAACCGAGTGAAAGAAGCACAATAATGAGAAAAGATATGAGTAGTGAACCAAATACACAGTTCTTTATTATCCTTGAATTTTCTCAAGACAATTCTGATGAAAAGAAAGCAAATCTGAATTTGTGGTGGGAAGATGAGAAAACAACTTCAGATTTGAGTCAAAAGGAGATGGCATTAACCTTCCTGGTTCTTTCTAACAAAGAATGTGAGCTTACTAATAAAGATTTACAGCAATATCTCATCTTTTCATATCATCTTACATATGCATTAGGCAGGAAGTAACATCAAATGATAGGTTTGGAGGACGGTCTGAATTAAGCCCGCGATGTCCACAGACAGGTGAATTTCTGCATTGGCCAATTGTGTCCATCCCAGTCTTAAGGACCATCATTGTTACAACTCCAAAATCTCAATTCTGCATACCTTCTTTAAGAGTTCTTCCTTTTGTCTAACTGAAGTGTTTACATATACAAATTAACCGTGTTTTGTCAATTACGTAAGGTTGTTCTTTGCAGCTGCTTTTCAGTTTCTCTTTCCTGAGTGAAATAAGGCCAGTTCTGTCACCTTTCTTCGGAGTTCCTGTAACCTTTCTTTGATTGTTCTTGTCTAGACCATCTCAACCTCCACAGACTCTCGTGGTTTGAAATCTTAAACTTTTCCAAAAGAGTGACACTGGACTATGAAAAAGCTCAGGGAAATATTAATAATGCAAAAACTTCCACAATTATGCATTGGGGTTTTCTTTGTTCAAGAGTGATGCTTTGCTGGTCAAATCGAATTAGCTTCAAATGGGCTGGATAACATTCATGATTTTACCTGGGGAAGATCACATTCCTTGGGAAAAAGGATCTCCTTTAGAAAATAAAAATTTACATTAGTTCAAATAAGGTAATTCTGCAAAAAAAAAAAAAAAGAGAGAGAGAGAAATGAGTTCAAGAGATACATTCTACACTTAGACACAGAAACCACCACTAACTCTATAGTAATAAAAGTGGAAAAGAAAACAAATGTTTGAGTGTTCTTTCCTCTGTGGTTTCTGTATTATTTGTTCTCACTCAAGATATCTCTCTCCCCCAACTTTTCTCTTTTTCCTATGTCACCCTGAGGCAGAATGGCAAGTGGGCACCAGACAGCTAGCTACTTCAAGGTAGGAGACACCCACATGCGATAGGTGCATTGCTCTGTCCATGGAATTCTCCAGGCAAGATCACTGGAGGGGCCTCCTTTGGTGGCTCAGATGGTAAAGAATCTTCCTCCAATGCAGGAGACCCAGGTTGGAGAAAATCCCCTAAAGAAGGGAATGGCTACCCACTGCAGTATTCTTGCCTGGGAAATCCCACCGACAGAGGAGCCTGGCAGGCTACTGGGGTCACAAAGAATCAAAAAGTGATTCAGCAACTAAAACTTTCACTTTTTCATAGGTGCATTCATTCATGTTATGATATAATGAAATTCTGAAACATACAAACAAGATTGAGCTTTAATTTTGTATCAAGTGGCATCTAGCTACAGTCTCTTCTCACCCTAGGCTTCAGTCCATGTCCTCCGCTTGGGCAGTGTCAGTCTGTTCCCTGCCTTTACACAGTGCTTGACCTTGTCAGCCTCGGATCCCCACAGCAGGTACACTATATTCCCCCCAGTTTGCCAAGTTCTTCATTTGATTTCTTAACATAAAGATTTCTTCACGCTCCAGCTCTGTGATAAGACTTTTTCTCCTTAACTAATAATGAAGATCCTTCCCAGTGATTGACATAACAGTGATTTTTTTTTTTTAATATCCTAATCTGTTGTATGGGCTACCCTGATGGCTCAGTGGTAAAGAATCTGCCTGCCAATGCAGGATACAGGAGACAGGAGACGCAGATTTGATCTCTGGGTCAGGAAGATCCTCCAGAGGAGAAAATGGCAACCCACGCCAGTATTCTTGCCTGGAAAATTCCATGCACGGAGGAACCTAGCAGGCTACAATCCATGGGGTCACAAAGTCGGACACAACTGAGCACGTACACACACACACACACACACACACTACGTTGTACGTTACAACTCAATTTTTCCTTTCTGTTTGCTCCATGCTTTAATTTCAGTACATGATCTTACAGTGTTATCAGTTGTGTCAGCCCATTGTCATCTGTTCTCAATTGTAAACTTTAAAGAACAGCGGGGAGCATGTCTGTGTACTGCTCTCTATGGTGTCCAACACAGCACTGTGCAGAGGTCAGTGTGAACTGGATGTTCATTAATGACAGTGTCCTGGAGGTTCTGATCTCCCAGTTCCCTCTTTTATTGAACTGTCCACTAGTGAAAAAGCATTTTGCAAAATACCTTTGTTAGAGTCTAATCAGAATACCATAGGACTGTTTCACTCTCTGTGTCATGCCCTACAGTGGCCCTGGTATTCGAGTGAGGGACAAAGAGAGAGAGAACAGCAATGTTTCACATAGGCTATGACAGGGAATGTTTAGGACATAGCGTTTTATTAGTGTGGAGTTGTGATTTCTATTTGAATCTCATCAAACTCTCTCCTGAAAAGGATCTTTCATTCATTCTTTCTTCTCTTCTCTTTCTTTCTCTTTTCTTTCTTTCTCTTTCTAGACCCCTTCAGCTCTGAACAATTACAATGGAGAAGATTTTCTATCACCAAAGACCCAATTACATGGTGAATGTACGAAATAACAGTTTGGTTTCTATAGAAAATGTATTTCGTGTTGTTATTTCAAAACCTTTCCTTGTCTTACCTGGAAAGAAAAGCTCTTTCAAAGAAGCATTTGGCTTTTTCTCATCTATCTGTTTAGCCATCGCTCCTTAGTCCATGCATACGTGAGCGAACAGAAACAACCCTTTTTGTTTCTCTTGAAGATATCTAAGTAAAGTTTCAAGTAGCCAATTAGCTTTTTGACCTAAGCTTTGTTGGCTGCAGAAAGCCTGTATCCCAGGAACATTTGGTTCTCAAGGCATTTGGATCTCATAAGAAAGCCTCGGTGCCAGCACCAATCAGAATGGCTGCCAGCTGTTATTCTTCTTCACAACTGGCGGCCATTTCCAGCACTGTTACGGAGCTGTGATCAATCTCCGCACCTGTCTATCAGTGGATGTTCATAGAGAGAACTGTGTGGGCTGCATCTGCAGATACCACATGCAACCAAAAGGGAGAGGGGAGAGAGGAGAGTGCAACCCCTCCCCCCGCCATATATAAAGTGAGAAAAGCTACAGGGAAAGGGAAAACACAGGAAAATAAACGCAACGGCTAGGTATAAGTTAGAAGAAAAGAGCAAATGAATGTTCTATAATAGGATATTTATGGTGGGAATGCATAATTTTCACCTCATCCGTGAGTTGAGGTCTCAGTTTAACACTTGCACGGGTTTTCTCATTCTTTCTTGGATAGTCCTTGTTTTTGCAGTAATAGTTCATTTCTTATCAAGACAGAGAATCTTGTTATATTTCTATATCCTTTATCCCATGTTGTTAGAATCCTTGGTGCCTAGAATTATTTTTTTGTTATCCCTCCTTGGTGTATGCACCCACGAATTAACAGAAATAGCTTGGCGTGTTGATTGTTTTCTATGTGTCTGATTTGAGGAGGGCTTCTTACGTTTTGTAAATTTATCAACTTCTTTCCTACAAACCAGGAAACTGAATAATCATTTTGGTAATTAATAGAATATACCACAATATATCTTCATGCAGGAGTCCATAAAATGTGATTATATATATCTGTATTTTATGTTTGTGAGTGTTGTAATTCTTTCTTGAGATTTGAAACATGAAATACTAAATGATCTAGCAAGATAATTTAAAAGCTTTGCTTATTTGTTATCTCTGCAGATGTATATATTTATGTCTTTTATACACTAGTACAATCTGCAATGTATGAATCCTGAAGCCCTTTCATTCTGTGTTGAAAGCTGGGTTCACATTGCATGAAATTTCTGTTTAATTGCCCTGCAATGAACTTAGCCCCTCAGTGCTTCTCTCTGAGTGAGTTTAGAATGCTTTGCATAGTCAGTCAATAAAGTTAACAATTTAATGTCCCTGATCTTATTTCATAATGCTGTTTTATAAGTATTCTTTTCAACTTCTGTGTTCAATAAAATTCCCTTGAATAAATGGATTCATGTTAGTTTAAAAATAGAAGAGGAAAAAGCGCTTTCTAAAATTTTAAACCTAGCAAGACGTTTGATACCATTGAAAGATCAAACAGTCTGAAAGAAAGTGAAAATACAGAAATATTTCAAACCTAACAAAACATTAAAAAATACTCCACATCTGTCCAAGGAACCCAGCCTTCTCCCAATACCAGTTAAATCAGATCAAGCAATAGACATTTTGGAAATAAAAGGTAAATATAGGGGAAATTATATCTATGTCTATCAATCTATATTTCTTGAGATCATGACTATATGGATTTCTACAAGAAAAATTATAAAAAAACATTCTGGAACTCTAGCAAATAGGATATTCAGACTAATTATATGCAGATAAATTATTTTATTTAATTTCCAATATCTGTAGACTCTTTACAAATCCAGGCTCAGATATAAATATTACTCTCAAGTCAGCCTACAGCTCACTTCTTCTTTTGATAAAACTTGGTCCAAAAAGATAGTAAGTTTTATATCTTTCAAAGTTCAGTTATGATTTTCTTCTGGAATAACATTTGCTTTTATCAGTGCAAATGGAGACAGAATTTTCCTTAATAAAATCTCACCACTTACATAATATTTTGATTTTTTTTAGTGACAAATAAACCAAGATTTCTGAGGATTCAAAATAGAGAAAATGAATAAAACAGTATTGAGAATTTCAAGTACCTGTGGGTTTCAGTTGAAGACAGAATTGTCTTTTTTCTAGAATGTTCTCTAAATCATATGGAACAAAACAAAGCAAAAAGCAAAAGATATTCTTAATTGGCTATCATCCTAAGAGTTAGATATCCAGTATTACTGTTCTGGAATTCATCTTTTATCTTGGGTAGGAATAAAGATATGAGTCATCTCTTAAAATTAAGAAGCCCACAATTTATTTGCTGCTGATGAAATGCTTTAGATCATAGTCCCAAAATGATACAGTTCCACCAGGAGGAAGGAAAGAGGATAGAGGAAGCCTTGATCACTTTGCTGAAGTAGTGAAGGTGGTCTCTTGTACCTTCATCACTTCCTGTGTACATACTTCCTTCTTAGTATTGTTAGAGTACTAGTACTATCTGAGTACTTTTCCTGGCTAGTCTCCTGATCCAGATTTTGCTCTTATCTTCCTCAAAGAGAGCTACCCTTTGAAAATTTCCCACTTCATGTCTAAATCCCTTAGAGTTCTATTAGAAAACAAAACTAAACTGATAAATTAACTGGATTTAAAATCTGAGTGGTTTGAAGTGGTTTTATCTGATGCTCTTCCCAGATGACCTGCCTATTATAGAAAGAGGATAAGTATCATGGAGGTTTTGGGCATAATGGCAAAACAAGTGAGGGCTTCTGGGGGGTAAAAGTTTCACTGGCATAGTGGTAAAGAATCCACCTGCCAATGCAGGAAATACAGGTTCGACTCCAGGTCCAGGAAGATCCCACATACCACAGAGCAACTAAACGCATGAGCCACAACTACTGAGCTGTGCCCTAGAGCCCAGGTACTACAACTAATGAGCCTGTGCTCTGCAACCAGAGAGGCCATGGCAACAGGAAGCCCACACACCACAACTAAAAAGTCACCCTTGCTCACGCACAGCCAAAAATTAAAAATAAATAAACAAAATAATAAAATCAGAACAACAAAGAGGACCACTCTTCCAAGGAGTCACAGCTTTTGCACAGATGCTAGGCCTTGAGGACAAGCAAGAATGCCCATTCTCACCACTTCCCACCTATTGCTTTTGCTGTAATGCTAAGTCCTTTTACAACAGCAACAGCCCAGTTGACTCACCAACTATCTCTTCCTTCTTAGAGGTTAGGGGAGGAAGAGCCTCCAAAACTAACCTAATGTAATCATGATGGTTAATAGTTTACTAATGAGTTCTGGACCTCCCACCTGGCTTTAATCCCGATCCCATAGCAAGAGTACCTGCCTCCCTGCTTTACCCTCTGAACACTTTAGCTTTGCTTTCCTCCCTGGAACTGCCTGGATGGCAGTTGTCCCCAGAGGTTTGCGAAAAAGTGAAGAATGAAAGAACAGAAAATTTATTTTTAGGCTTTTGCATACCTTTAATAAGGAAAAGGGAGTTTTGAACAACACCACAGATCCATATCCTGATAGTAAGGAAGCGTACCTCCATATGGCATCAGATCCCTGCTGCAAGCACGATCCTAAGAAAAGATGAAAAGTGAAAGTGAAGTCACTCAGTCGTGTCCAACTCTTTGCAACCACATGGACTGTAGCCTACCAGGTTCTTCCCTCCATGGGAATTTTTAGGCAAAAGTACTGGAGTGGGTTGCCATTTCCTTCTCCAGGGGATCTTCCCACCCCAGGGATCAAACCTGGGTCTCCCGCATTGGAGGCAAGATGCTTTACTGTCTGAGCCACCAGGGAAGCCACAGAAAGACAAAGACAAAGACAATCACCTTTACTGTAGTGTTACCCATCATTATTTCCTTGCTGGAGTTTAGAAGTGACCTGTGGGGATAAAGTCACAAAGTACAATTTCATGAAGGCAATAGAATTACTTTGAAACGAAGTTAACATACCTGCATCTCAGTGTCAATGAAATGGGATATTAGTAAGCTGCCTTTGACTAAACGAGTTTGTTTGGTAAGCAAGAAGTTGATTCTCAATCTGGAATGTGCAAAGGAGAGAGGCCCTGATTAAACTAATCAATCATTTACTGAATTCAAATAGGACAGCTACTCTGAGCCATAAATACAGGTACACTTCCAAGATATCATGGGTTCTGTTTCAGATCCACAGCAATATAAAGCAAGTCACACATGTTTTTTCTCAGTTTCCCAGTACATATAAAAGTTAAATTTACACTATGTTGTAGTCTATCAACTGTGCAACACCATTATGTCTTTAAAAAAGCCACGTACCTACACCTTAATTTAAAAATACTTTATGGCTAAGTAGTGCTGGTCATCATCTGAGCCTTCAGTGAGTCATAGCAGTAGCATCAAAGATAATTGACCACAGATCATCATGACAAATATAATAAAAATGAAAAAGTTTGAAATATTGAGAAAATTACCACAATGTGACACAGAGACATAAAGTGAACAAATATTTTAAAAAGAAAAAAAAGCACTGATAGATTTGCTCAATGCAGGGGTGCCACAAACCTTCAATTTGTCAAATACACTGTATCTGCAAGGTGCAATAAAACGTTAAAGCACAATAAAATGAAGTATGCCTGTATAATATGTGAGCATTCAGGATGAGTTTTAGACACAATAACTCATTTAATTCCCAAAATAACCCTCTGGAAAATCAACACGAGATCAAGAGAAGTTAGGTGACTTGTTAGTGCTCTTTGCTATTGGGGGTATACAGATATATAAGCCATGTTACTTGCCTTCAAATATTTTCACTTCAGAAAAAAATATAAATTAAAAATTATGATCCCTGACAACAACAACAAAAAAACAAGCAACCCAATCAGGAAAATGGGCAGAAGACTTTAATAGACATTTCTCTGAAGAAAATATACAGATGGCCAGTAGGAATATGAAAAGATGACCAATATCACTAGTTATGAGAAATGCAAGGCAAAACTTCAATGAGGTACCACCTCACACCTGTTAGAACAACTGTCATTAAAAAGTCTACCAATAACAAACACAGAAGAGGGTGTGAAGAAAAGAGAGTCCTCCTATGCTATTTGTGGGAATGTAAATTGGTGCAGCCATTATGGAAAATAGTGTTGATGTTCCTCAGAAAACTAAAGGTAGAATTACCATATGATCCAGCAATCCTACTCCTGGGCATACAGTCAAGCAAAACTATAAATCAAAAAGATACATGCACCTGTGTGTTCATAGCAGCACTATACACAATAGCCAAGACTTGGAAACAACTTAATGTCCATTGGCAGATGAATGATAAAGAAAATGTGGCTCATATATACAGTGGAATGCTAGTCAGCCATGCAAAAGAATGAGATAATGTCAGCGCTGGAGCGGTGGCTGCGTGGCACTGGAGCAACTTTGAGGAGATACCCCACATCCAAGGACAAAGGAGAAGCCCCAGCAAGATGGTAGAAGGGGCGACTTCACGGTTAGAGCCATACCCCATTCCTGCCAGAGATGCTCAGAGGGCTCAAATGAACCTTGTGCACACCAGAACCCAGAGCCCCACAGAGACTGAGACAGAACTGTGTTTGAGTGTCTCCTGTGGAGATACAGGTCAGCGGTGGACTGCTGCGGGGGCAGGGCTCTGGGTGCAGCAGACTTGGGTGTGGCTGGGTGAGGCAGACTTGGGTATGGCATAAGCCCTCTTGGAGGAGGTCACCATTAACCCCACCATAGAGCTGCCAGAACTTACACAGGACTGGGCAAATAGGCCCTTGGAGGGCGCAAACCAAACCTAGTGCACACCAGGAACCAGAAGAAAGGAGCAGTGACCCCTCAAGAGACTGACACACACTTGCCAGGGAGTGTCCAGGAGTCTCACGCAGAGGTGTGAGTCGGCAGTGGGCTGCTGCAGGGTTGGGCACACTGAGTGTAGCAGTGCCCGCATGGGACCTTTTGAAGGAGATCTCCATTATCTTCATTACCTCCACCATAGTTTGGCCCCAAGTAAATAACAGGGGAACTTCCCTGGTGGCTCAGATGGTAAAGCATCTACCTATAATGCCGGAGACCTGGGTTCGATTCCTGGGTCAAGAAGATCCTCTGGAGAAGGAAATGGTAACCCACTCCAGTACCCTTGCCTGGAAAATCCCATGGATGGAGGAGTGTGGTAGACTACAGTCCATGGGGTCGCAAAGAGTCAGACAGGACTGAGTGATTTTCACTTCACTTTCACTTCATTTCAAATAACAGGGAGGGAACACAACTCCACCCATCAACTGAAAATTGGATTAAAGATTTACTGAGTACAGCCCCACCCATCAGGACAAGTCTCCCTCAGTCAGTCTCTCCCAACAGGAAGCTTCCATAAGCCTCTTATCCATCTCCATCAGAGGGCAGACAGACTTAAAACCACAATCACAGGAAACTAACCGAACTGGTCACATGGACCCCAGTCTTGTCTAACTCAGTGAAACTATGAGTCATGCTGTGTGGGGCCACCCAAGACAGATGGGTCATGGTGGAGAGTTCTGACAAAACTAAGTCCACTTCAGAAGGGAGTGGCAAAACACTTCAGTATTCTTGCCTTGAGAACCCCATGAACCGTATGAAAAGGCAAAAAGATACAACACTGAAAGATGAACTCTCCAGGTCAGTAGGTGCCCAATATGCTACCGGAGATCAGTCGAGAAATAACTCCAGAAAGAATGAAGAGACAGAGCCAAAACAAAAACAACACCCAGTTGTGGATGTGACTGGTGATAGAAGCAAAGTCTGGTGCTGTAAAGAGCAATATTGCATAGGAACCTGGAATGTTAAGTCCATGAATCAAGGCAAATTGGAAGTGGTCAAACACGAGATGGCAAGAGTGAATCAGCAAACTAAAATGGACCGAAATGGGTGAATTTAACTCAGATGACCATTATATCTACTACTGTGGGCAAGAATCCCTTAGAAGAAATGGAGTAGCCATCAGAGTCAACAAAAGAGTCTGAAATGCAGTACTTGAATGCAATCTCAAAAACAACAGAATGAACTCTGTTCATTTCCAAGGCAAACCATTCTATAATACAGTATTCCAAGTCTATCCCCCAAACATTAATGCTGAAGAAGCTGAAGTTGAATGGTTCTGTGAAGACCTACAAGACCTTCTAGAACTAACACACAAGAAAGATGTCCTTTTCATTATACGGGACTGGAATGCAAAAGTAGAAAGTCAAGAAACACCTGGAGTAACAGGCAAATTTGGCCTTGGAGTAGAGAATGAAGGCTAATAGAGTTTTGCCAGGAGAACACACTGGTCATAGTAAACACCCTCTTCCAACAGCACAAGAGAAGATTCTAAACATGGACACCACCAAACGGTCAGTACTGAAATCAGGTTGATTATTTTCTTTGCAATCAAAGATGGAGAAGCTTTACACAGCCAGCAATAACAAGACCAGGAGCTGACTGTGGCTCAGATCATAAACTCCTTATTGCCAAATTCAGACTTAAATTGAAGAAAGTAGGGAAAACCACTAAACCATTCAGGTATGACCTAAATCAAATCCTTACAATTACACAGTGGAAATGAGAAATAGATTCAAGAGACTAGATCTGATAGACAGAGAGCCTGAAGATCTATGAACAGAGGTTTGTGACATTGTACAGGAGGCAGGGATCAAGACCATCCCCAAGAAAAAGAAATGCAGAAAAGCAAAATGGCTGTCTGGGGAGGCCTTGCAAATAGCTATGAAAACAAGAGAAGCAAAAAGCAAAGGAGAAAAAGAAAGATATACCCATTTGAATGCAGAGTTCCAAAGTATAGCAAGAAGAGATAAGAAAGCCTTCCTCAGTGATCAGTGCAAAGAAATAGAGGAAAACAATAGAATGGGAAAGACTAGAGATCTCTTCAAGAAAATTAGAGATACCAAGGGAACATTTCATGTGAAAATGGGCTCAATAAAGGACAGAATGATATGGACCTAACAGAAGCAGAAGATATTAAGAAGAGGTGGCAAGAATACACAGAATAACTGTACAAAAAAGATCTTCATGACCCAGATAATCATGTTGGTGTGATCACTCACCTGGAGCCAGACATCCTGGAATGTGAAGTCAAGTGGGCCTTAGGAAGCATCACTACAAACAAAGCTAGTGGAGGTGATGGAATTCCAGTTGAGCTATTTCAAATCCTGAAAGATGATGCTGTGAAAGTGCTGCACTCAATATGCCAGCAAATTTGGAAACTAGGCAGTGGCCACAGGACTGGAAAAGGTCAGTTTTCATTCCAATTCCAAAGAAAGGCAATGCCGAAGAATGCTCAGACTACCGCACAATTGCACTCATCTCACACGCTCACAAAGTAATGCTCAAAATTCTCCAAGACAGGCTTCAACAGTACTTGAACCGTGAACTTCCAGATGTTCAAGCTGGTTTTAAAAAAGGCAGAGGAATCAGAGATCAAATTGCCAACATCCACTGGATCATTGAAAAAGCAAAAGAGTTTCAAAAATACATTTACTTCTGCTTATTGACTATGCCAAAGCCTTTAACAGTATAGATCACCACAAACTGTGGAAAATTCTGAGAGAGATGGGAATACCAGACCACCTGACCTGCCTCTTGAGAAATCTGTTTGCAGGTCAGGAAGCAACAGTTAGAACTGGACATGGAACAACAGACTGGTTCCAAATAGGGAAAGGAGTACGTCAAGGCTGTATATTGTCACCCTGCTTATTTAATGTATATGCAGAGTACATCATGAGAAACACTGGGCTGGATGAAGCACAAGCTAGAATCAAGATTGCCGGGAGAAATATCAATCACCTCAGATATGCAGATGACACCACTCTTATGGCAGAAAGTGAAGAGAAACTAAAAAGCCTCTTGATGAAAGTGAAAGAGGAGAGCGAAAAAGTTGGCTTAAAACTCAACATTCAGAAAACTGAGATAATGGCATCTGCTCCCATCACTTCATGGCAGATAGATGGGGAAACAGTGAAAACAGTGACAGACTTTTTTTTTTTTTCATCATATTATTATTTTTTATTTTATTTATTTTTATCTTTACTTTATTTTACTTTACAATACTGTATTTGTTTTGCCATATATTGACATGAATCCACCACGGGTGTACATGCGCTCCCAAACATGAACCCCCCTCTCCCACCTCCCACCCCATATCATCTCTCTGGATCATCCCTGTGCACCAGCCCCAAGCATCCTGTATCTTGCATCAAACATAGATAGACTTTATTTTGGGGGGCTCCAAAATCACTGCAGATGGTGACTGCAGCCATGAAATTAAAAGATACTTGCTCCTTGGAAGGAAAGTTATGACCAACCTAGACAGCATATTAAAAAGCAGAGTCAGTATTTTGCCAACAAAGGCCTGTCTAGTCAAAGCTATGGTTTTTCCAGTAGTTATGTACGGATATGAGAGTTGGACTATAAAGAAACCCGAGCGCCAAACCATTGATGGTTTTGAATTGTGGTGTTGGAGAAGACTCTAGAGAGTCCCTTGGACTGCAAGGAGATCCAACCCATCAACCTAAGGGAAATCAGTCCTGAATATTCATTGGGAGGACTGATGCTGAATACTTTGGCCACCTGATGAGAAGAATTGACTCATTTGAAAAGATGCTGATGCTGGGAAAGATTTAAGGCAGGAGGAGAAGGGGATGACAGAGGATGAGATGGTTGGATGGCATCACTGTTTCAACGGACTTGAGTTTGAGCAAACTCCAGGATTTGGTGATGGACAGCGAGGCCTGGTGTGCTGCAGTCCATGGGTTCACAAAGAATCAGACAGAACTGAGCGACTGAACTGAACTGACTGTCATTTAACCAACACAGATGCAGCTAGAGATTATCATATACGTGAAGTAAGTCAGCAAGAGAAAGACAAATACATATAATATCACTTATATGTGCAATCTAAACTATGACACAGAAGAACTTATTTGAAAAATAGAAGCAAACTCACAGACATAGAGAAGAGAATTGTGGTTGCCAAGGGGAAAAAGGGAGGAAAAAGGATAAACTAGGAGTCTGAGGTTGGTAGATGGAAACTATTTCCATTTAGAATGGAAAAACAAGGTCCTAATATATAGCACAAGGAGCTATATTCAATATCTTGTGATAAACCATAAAGGAAAAGAATATTTAAAAAAGAATGTATATATCTACATAACTGAGTCACTTTGCTATACAGCAGAGATAGGCACAACATTGTAAATCAGCTATACTTCAGTAAAAAATTATGATCATTGTATATAGGTTATACACTTCCTATCCTCCTATCCTCACCTTCTGGCATGGTATTTGGAAGCTAATCTATATTAAGAAAAATTGGCGATAAGAATAAAGTAATTAATATAGTAATTTATATTGAGAAGCATTTGCAAGCATCTGAGAAAGGTGTTTGAATTGGTAAAGGGTCTCTGTGTGGGGTTGATGAAGATGACTAGGACTCTGACATTTAATATATCTGTTACCTTCACATTGTTTGTTAAGATGCATTTTTAAAAACCATCTAAAGTAAATGGGACTAATTTCAAATGTTTTTGGTGACGTTGTTAAAAGCACCATCAGCTTACTCTGACTTCAAGTTCCAGCTTTTACCTGAGAAAAGTCAAAGAGCCAGAAATGTTCTATCATAGGATAATAAAAGATAATCTAAAGAAAAGGTAAAAACTATCAAATGGCCAGAGGAAATTTAAGACTAGAAAGCAATAAGAGAGTACCTTAAACGTTATTAAGTAAGTGTGGGATCCTGATATTTTCTGGCTTTAAAAATTACTGGTGCCTCCTTTCTTTTATAGAATAAATCAAAGTCTTAGCTTTATATTCAAGTCTACAATCTAGGAATCATTCAGTGCAATCGTATTTGACTCTTTGTGACCCCATGGACTATAGGCCACCATGCTCCTCTGTCCATGGAATTCTCTAGGCAAGATTACTGGAGTGGGTAGCCTTTTCCTTCTCCAGGATATCTTCCTGACCCAGGGATCGAACTCAGGTCTCCTGCATCGCAGAAAGATTCTTTACCATCTGAGCCACCAGGGAAATCCCCCATCATTCAGCACCAAGCTCAAAAGCCACCTCCCTATAAAGCCTTCCTAGATTCTCCCAGAGAATTAATTTTCTCCGCCCTCTTTGGCATTAATATAATATATAGTGTTTAATTAACTTATCTTTTACAATAATACAATGCTTTGCATTAAAGTATTTTGTGTTGTCTCCACTTTTTAAATTTTTATGTACAACAAAATGACCAAGAATTATTTGTTGAATAACAATTCAGAAATGAGTTGCTAGAAAGCATTTTTGAAGGTATGCTTATAAAAGGAAAACTAGTAACTATCCGTGTTGATGGTATATAGAGTTTGTATTACTCCAAGGAAGAGAATATATCTTTCAAGCATTCTTTTTGGGAAGGCTCTATAGAAAGAGAAATTCACAAACCAAACCAATTTCAGTTAAATGCTTTTTTGTTTTCACTTTCTGATAAAGACACTAACAAGAAAAGGAATGGTCCTAGGGCATCCAAAAGCTTCAGGAAATAATAATAACAGTGGGCCAGAATAACCCACACACTGAGCCATGAGCCTCTGATTACTTAAAATGTGGTCAGACAGTACTACAGAGATACATCTGAATGAGGTGAAAGGAGAAAATTGTAGAAAAGACTCTTGAATAGGATCACGGCAGAAAGGAAATGACAAGAAAGAAGCTCTACCATGTCATTTTTTCCCCCTTATATCTTGGGAGTTCATGTTTTGAACAAGAGTGGTTTCTATAACAATCAATGAAACAGGGGCCAACTATGGAGCCCCTGCTGTGTGGCAAGTCCTGTTCGGTTTTGAAATCATTGAAAGGTTTGACTACGAGGAAGATGTTATTTAGGTTCCATGAAAGATAACACAGGAATAGGATTTATTGAAACCAATCCTGTGATCAGAATCTCTTCTTTTATTAACAACTACTAAACGAAATACAGCTGTATTTGGCAAGCACCCGTAGGTAGTAGTTTCATTGATACCTCAGAGGACAAAGAGAGAAAGTGTGAGAATGAACTCTTGGATAATTTTTTAAAAAGACACCTAATACCAAAACATTCTCTCGTTTTAATTCTAAGCCTCTTTTCCAATCAAAACACTACAAAAGTTATTAAAATATTTAAATTGCCTGACTTTGGCCTTGGCTTTTCCCTGTCCCTTTGGCTGCTTTTCCACTTTATGCCCCCATTTTAACTTACATAACATGAGGATAATCTGCCAAACTGCATTATAGCCTTGTAGTGTTCTTGCCTGGAGAATCCCAGGGACTTCGGAACCTGGTGGGCTGCCATCTATGGGGTCGCACAGAGTCGGACACGACTGAAGCGACTTAGCAACAGCAGCAGCAGCAGCAGCAGCAGTGAGTTAAACAAATATACATATGGGAACTGATAAATTTTTAAAACACAGGAGTAATTATTGTCAGTTATACTGTAATTTGGAGAAGGCAATGGCACCCCACTCCAGTACTCTTGCCTGGAGAATCCCAGGGACGGGGGAGCCTAGTGGGCTGTAGTCCATGGGGTCGCAAAGAGTCGTACACGACTGAGCGACTTCACTTTCACTTTTCACTTTCATGCATTGGAGAAGGAAATGGCAACCCACTCCAGTGTTCTTGCCTGGAGAACCCCAGGGACGGGGGAGCCTGGTGGGCTGCCATCTATGGGGTCACACAGAGTCGGACATGACTAAAGCGACTTAGCAGCAGTAGCAGCATATTGTAATTTATTATTTAATAATAGTAACAACCCTCAAAAATAGCAATAGAATGAAGCAAGAGTTGTAGGTTATAGATCATTCAATTATTTCTTTCTTTGTCTAGAAATAACATTATAAATAAAGTGAAGCATAACAATGTCCATAGTTCTTATGGATTACAAAAATGAGCTTCATCCGGGCTCTAAATAATGAATCAGGCTAATTAAATACTCACTCAATTATTTGAAGAGGGGAGAAAAAAAGCTTTTACCTTTTGGCTTTTGATTAGCTAAGGGAGAAAATATGGTAAGGGACCTATTATGTATGGGAGTTGATCCCCTGGAGAAGGAAATGGCAACCCACTCTAGTACTCTTGTCTGGAGAATCCCATGGATGGAGGAGCCTGATGGGCTATAGTCACGGGGTTGCAAAGAGTCAGACACGACTGAGCGACTTCACTTAACATGAAGTTTAGATGGCTTCCAGAAACCATATGTATCTTTAAAGGATAGGACAGAGACCAAAAAAAAAAAAAAAAAAGTTGAAATTATCAGTTTGTCAGAGGAAACTAACCTTGGACTTAAGAAAACGTTGAGGGTTTGTTTCCCTGGTGGCTCAGTGGCAAGAATTCAATTTCTTGCCAATGCAAGAAACACTGGTTTGATCCCTGATCTGGGACGATCCCACATGCTGCAGGGCAACTAAGCCCATGCACTCAAGTATTGAGCCTGAGCTCGAGTCCAGGAGCTGCAACTGTTGAGCCCATGGGCCACAATTACTGAAGCCCGAAAGCCCCGGAGCCTGTGCTCCTACAAGAGAAGCCACCAAAGTAATCCCACACACCGCAACTAGAGAGAAGTCCACACAAAAACAAAGGCCCAGCACAGCCAAAAATAGACACATTAATAATTCTTTTTTTAAAAAAAGGAAAGAGTTGATGTGTTTACACATCACCAAAACAGACTGCTGCTTTTTTTTTTTTAATCAGGTTAAACAGGTACTTAGCTCTGTTAAAGGAAAAAAGAGAAGTTTCTTTTAGCTGGGCTGATTAATTGCTTTATTTCTCTTTGTTCATTAATCCAGTCAATTAGCCCTAGTTGCATAAGTGGAGGGAAGTTGCTCTGGATGTATGGCTTAGGGGTACAGCTGAGGCTCTCCCCTCAGCACAATCTGTGATTTCTCCCTGCCGGCAACAAGAACCAGCTGGGTCTGGGAGATACTGAAAAGGCAAGTGTATTGCACCCTAACAAAAGGTGGAAATAAAGATGAGTAATTGCCCAAGAATCATTTTCAATAAATTAATGTAGAAAAAAAAAAAAAGACACTATTTAAGAAAAAGAGGGAGTACCATAAAATTTAAGGGGAGGTTATGATCTTCCTCCTTGCAAAGCAATTGTTACTTTAATCATTATATTTAGTGCATAGAAAAAGAATTGAATGATCTATCATGAACTAAGAAATTGTTGACATTATCTCTTTTTCCCCTGGGAAAGTTTTGTGTTTTGGTAGTTTTTAATGTTTTTTTTTTTTTCACTTTACAAGTTAATAGATGTGTGAGGATTAGATAATATCTATAAATGTCTTGAGATTCCCCAATTTAATATGAATATACATAGTTACAAGATATACACACCAAAGGAAAGGTATAGATTAGAGCAACTACATGTTCATTTTGGAGGGGGAGGGGTACTTAGACTTACAGTCTTGATTTTAGAATCAAAGTTGCCTTTTATCTAAATTCATCCTTCTTTGGTCACAAGAAGGGTAATTCAGAAAAATGGAAATGTTTTGAAGACAAAGTCCTCATTGATCTTGATGATTTAGGGAGACTGGCTGATCCTTCCTTTCATACAGTATTACTTCTAATGTTTTCCAGGGGAACCCGAGTGCATCCATGCAGTGGCCCCCTAAATCTTTTGCTTTACAAAACAACCAGCCAAAGTTCTTGGGATGGGCTAGGAAAGAGGCAAAGACATTAGGATTCTCCAATGCACTAATTGATTTAGCAGCAGTTTAAAACAATGTTGAGCCTTGTCAGAGATGTTCCTTGGAGGTATTAAATCAAGTTTCCCAAGATGGATTGCATGCTAACCACATACTATCTAAAAATCTCAAGGGCTGTTTATTGTTCTGCAATTTATGATCGTCTTGTTAGAGGATTGCACATCAGCTTCCCTCGAGCCCAGGAAGAAACAGAGACAGATAGCATGCAAACTGTATTGAACAATTCATTATATTATATTGTAGAAACCTAAGCACAGTGTGGAGATAACCCTTTTATGCGTGCTGCCTTATTGAACAGTAATCACTCTGTAATGCTTTAGATATTTAAATCATATTTATAATAACACATATTAATGTAACATCCCTCATAAAGTTCTCAAGGCATTTTATGGGGTATATAAACCATGGAAAAATACAAAATTTTAAAATTCAGATATACCTACCCTGGGGTCTTAGAGGCAACCTAATGAGGAATATATACAAAATCCCAGGCTGACAGTTTAACTATTTAAGTAGCATATAGAATAACTCAAACACATTTTAAGATATTGCTGGTTACGAACTCATTCTTTATCTAAATATTTGGCCATGTTGTATAAGTGCTTACTTTCAGCTTTACTGTTATGGCTAGGAAGAAACAGATTAAAATTATTTAGAACATTTTCAATCAAAGCTTTCAAATTCACATGCTAGAAAATCGATCACTGATTTGGATTTATGTATTCCATAAAATCACCTTATTAGAAGACTGGGGTTAATTTTAAAACAAACAAAGGTAGTTAAATTGGCATGGCCTGCCTAGATTTGGCATAGCGCTGTGCCTCTATGTGTCTGGTAGATAATTTGATAATTAGTTGTTGACTGATTAATCTTCAGATGCGGTGCTTTTAGGGTTCATAAGTGTATTCTATCCTTTTCATAATGTAGGAGGTAAGCCATCAGGGGTCTAAACAAATCTAGTCATGTCACCTAAATTTTTATTTTTTTACCCTTTAGTTCAACACATAACTGTGGGAAGGTTTGCAAACAACCTGAGAACATACATGACGGTACTTAATGCTCAGAGTGGGAAGTTCAGCACTGTCTTATTCATGACATCCAATGCAGGAATAATATGAATTAAAGAACATTCTCGTATACAGTTATTCTGCTTCCAAATGAACGAGACATATAATGTGTCATTTTCTGAAATATAATTTGTTCAAGAAGTCTGATGGAGGAGAGAATGTCACGGGAAAAGAACTTTTCTGGGACTTCCCTGGCCATCCAATGGTTAAGACTTCCAATGCAGGGGGTGTGGGTTTGGTCCCTGGTTGGGAACTATGATCTCACATGTCTTGTGGCAAAAAAAAAAACAAACAAACAAACATAAAAAACAGAAACAATATTGTAACAAGTTCAGAAAAGACTTTTAAAATGGTCCACATTTAAAAAAATCTTAAAAAAATTTTTTTCTGACTATAGGTCAGTCATACCATTAGCAGTTATGCCACAAACTGCAGCTTTTAAGTTCCCTTTATTGCACTTGGTTTGATTCTATTGTTGTACATACCTTATTCAGTGGCTAGGAACATATCAAGTGTTCCAGGAAAGAAAGAGAATAAATGCAGTATAACCAACTCCCAAGTTGTTCAGTAGTGTTTCTAGGGTCAGAACCCTTTCTTGACAACATCATCTGCAACACATTAATACAACTTCGAACATTTCATGTGAAGGACATATTCCAGTGTGAATGAATAGTTTCCTTTTTCTTGAACCCAGCAGGAATTAGTTATTAGCATTGATACTCAATTGTTTAAATATAATGAAAATTTTCTAAGTGGTATCCTGCAGGCTGTCTGGTTCGGTGTTCTTAATTTTTAAGAAAGATGTTAAACCGAGAATTCTGCTCCCTAGTATTGCCGTCTCCTGTTTAAGTTGCAGTGGATACAAACCTCTTTTTATGAAAGTAGGGCTTTCTGGAAACACAACTAAGCTCAGGTCTTACTGAAAAAGAAAGACTCTTTCTTTAGAATAGATGAGCTGCTTCACTGTTTTAACCAGAACTATCTGGACCATTTATCTCCAATTTTCTTAAATTCTGAATTCAAGCCTCTAGAGTCCAAGCATAAAGCAGCAGGAAAGATTTAAAATATTTCCAAAAGTTCTATAACTTAAATAATTTCAATTCACTCCTGAAGATCATGCTTATAAAATTCCTGAGAACAATTACCTATTGCATTTACCGTGCTTCACTCAAGGACTATTTATTTATTGAGGACCTGCTAGGTGCAAGTTTTTGTGCTGAATATCAAGAATTCAGCAACAAACCCAGAATCTCTGACTGCATGGATTTCCAGCTTAAGCGCTTTCAACTTCTAGATGATTAGATGATCTGAGGGGCGGGGGGTGGGGGGATGCAGAAATGGTCTATGTAAGCAATTTTATGCCTATTTATTTCAGTAAATCTGATAGAATCTTGATGTGGGCTTTCTTATTTTAAACAAATGAGCAACCTTCCTCATCTCTTATAATAAAGAACATTCCAAATAGTATTACTTCTTTAATCAGAAAGTGTGATGCATGATTAAGTACCTATGCATGCTAAGGATGCTAGGAGTGCTAAGGATCTGTGGACATCTCTCTGATGGATTTCAAGAATTCTGGCTTTTTCTCACTGCGAGTGTTTTTCTTACCATTTTAAGAGCCCCCACCCAACAACAACTTCAGATGCACACTAAAAATGTATGTTCAGTGTCATTGAAAATAAATCAAAAGGACTTGTGATATAGGCTTTCATCTGTTGCTCTGTTTGTGAACTGCACTCTGGAGAAGCTATGCAGGATAGAATGTTCACAGAATGTTGGTTGATGGCTCATTGGAAAAGACCCTGATGCTGGGAAAGATTGAGAGCAGAAGGAGAAGAGGGAAACAGAGGATGAGATGGTTGGATGGCATCACCAACTCAATGGACATGGATCTGAGCAAACTCTGGGAGTTAGTGGAGGACAGGGGAGCTTGGTGTGCTGCAGTCCATGGGGTCACAGAGAATCAGACACTACTTTGAAACTGAACAATAACAACAAATTAACTCCAAATCTGTCTTCATATTGTAACTTTTATTGAAGTGCTTTTATTTAGGTCTTTAGATCAAACCAGAGTCAGCCTCCTTTCTTTATCACTTACAGCTTCTAAAATGTTTTAACTCAGTTGTAATGTTCCTACTAATCTTCTCTTTATGAAACTAAGACACTCTATTGAGTCGTAAACAAACATGCACCATTTAATGTGGTTCATAAAGTTCCCAACATTCTAGTCATTTATTTCTCTCTGACCCCATGCAGATACCTCCACAACCCTCTGCTCTGGAAAGATGTTATTGACAAAGCTTCTGGGGTAGGGAATTCTCCTATAAGGTGGATTGCTTAAAATAAGGTATTGCTTCCTCATTTTGCCTATTAATCTGCAATCTTACTATAAGTTCCCTAAAATAAATTGATAATCACAAAAGGTTATATGATAGTGGTTAAAATATGGCTCAGGAATTAAACTTTTTTCTTTGAATCTGAGCACTGCTGATTACTATCTTTGTAACCTTGAACCAATTGATTAACTAATTCTTATGGCTCTTTCTGAGTATATAAAATGGAGAAAGTAAGAAAAACATATAGTTCATTTGGTTGTGAGAGAATGACCATAAATGAGATAAAGTAATATACACCCACATAGGAATGAAAATACAGTCAACACTGTCAAAACTGTTAGCTGTTTTTACCAATTAACTATTTTAATACCGAGAACACTTCCAGAAATGGCAGGTAATTTGATACTTTATTCAGGTAATCAAGTCCTATTTTTTTCTGATTATTTGAAATATTTTGTTTTATCAGACATTTAAAAAAATTTTGGGGCATATAATTGCTTGACAATGTTGTGTCAGTTTCTGCTGCACAATAATGTGAATCAGCTGTATTTACACATATGTTCTCTCCTTCTTGATCCTCCCTCCCAAACCCATCCCACTCATCAGACATTGATATCTGGAATGATACAAGTCTAAGTCCTTTGGGAAATCAACTTGTTATTTACTTTGATGCTTGGATATTCCAATTCTGTTGTGCTTTGAACATGCTAGCTCATGCCAAAGATTATAGTATGATTGTTTTAAAATTCCATTGTCACAAATGTATACAGGTTTGTGTCACATATTTTAAATATATCTAGTTCTTTCTACAAGACTGAAAAGTTTTAGACACACAACTTCATTTTCTTAAAATATTCTTTGAGTTTAAAATGAAGAAGATGGCAGTTACTCATATTTATAGATGGGGAAACTAAAGGATTGAAGGCTTAAGTGAGTTGTGAAAGACCACTCTGACAGTTAAAAGTAGAATGAAAATTATTTTTTAAAATGTTTCCTGTTTCCTGTGGAGTTCGAGTACTATTGCTCCTAAAGACTATTCTGAATAAGAAATATATATCTCTCATAAATCCTGAAAGATTAGCTTAGAGAGGAAATGAGCGAAACATCGGGTAAAGAAATAAAGTAATTGGCATTGCTTAAAGCTTAAAGGAAATGGGACATAGGTTGCCAAAAATACAAAAAATAAATGACATAAAAAGTAGTTAAACAAGGGATATTAAAATATCAGCAGTAAGAGAGAACACAGAATGAAAACTGAGTGTGAAATTTGTGTGACTTTGAAGTGGCCAAGATATTCCATTCAGTATTCAAAAATCTCTTTTTAATAAAAAGAAGAAATTGGGCTGCCAAGTCAATATATTGCAAAAATATGTTTCAACCAAAAGCTGTTTGCAAAGTGCATTTTCACTTGAACGTAGATCAGCATGTTTAGATGACAAGGATCCATGGGTATTAATGTAAATGGCACGTGAATTTTCTAAGCTTCTTATAATTGTGTTAGAAGTCTCATCTAGTCAGAGTATTCTAGGAACTGTCTTCTTGGCTGATATTCCTCTTCTCAATCTGTTATAATAAGTAGGTGGAAGTAGCTATTTGGGAATCACCTACCGATTGTCTGAATAGAAAAACTAGAAAATTTAAGTGGCTCGGAGAGTTTAATTTTCTAGATATTTTAAAAACCACGCTAGTTTTGTTCATCCATAAAATGTCTTGTTATTAGATTTAATCTTTGTTCATTTAAATATCCAATACCACTATCCTTTATCTAATCTGTTTTTCAATTCAGTCAAAAGAACACATTATTTCACATGTGGTCACATCTAACACATAGGAGTTAAATCAGGTGTTAGTTTAATTCTGAGGTTCTTGGAGAACATACTATTTGAGCCTAAATTGAGGTTGCAAGTCTGGAACAGAAGAACCAGAAAAGTTGACGTTTAACTTTGATATGGCAATTTGAGTGAATGTTTAACTTTGTTCTGGCAATTTGAGTGAATCACTTCCTTTCTCCCAGTCTTCCTCATCTGTCAAATGCTCTATCAGCCAGGCTAAGCTAGGCTAGGCTACAGTAACAAAGGATCACCAAAAAGCAGTGATTCTTTCTAGTAGTCATTGAAAGACTCAGGCTTCTGGAGGCCATATTTCTGTGCCTTCAGGATTTTTATAGGAAAAGAAAAATCACTCTGTCCATTGTGTTTTCTATAGTGGCTGCACCAAATTATATTCTCACCAAAAACCAGATTACTTGTAAACAGTACTATTGCTCTCTATAATAAATACAATTATTTATTTGAAAAGGCTTGGAATACAATATGCTTAATCAATGACTATAGGTTGCATTTATTTTTAAAATAAAAGAAGAAAAATAAACTAAATATTTTAAGGACAGTACCATATGACATCAAATACTTTAGCATGTTTAATCAGATGATAACTTCAGATTTTATTATAATTTTACTGATTCTTACGCACAAACATTATGAAGATGCTTGAGGCAATCCAAAAGTACAAAACAACTGCATTTTTTTAAAATGAAGGTCAATTTTTTAAAATTTATAAAGTTCAAATTTTTTATTTAAAAATTAAGGATATTAGCATTAAATAAATTAGAAAAATTTGAAACTTTTCCTCATATTTTCCTGGTACACCTGGGCCAATTTTTTAAAATCTCCTCATGAGCTATGTTTGTAGCTACAAAAAAACTAGAGAATGGAGATCATTTAAGCAAATGTTACTTTTCCTTCATTTTCCTGCAGACAGAGTTACCTGGATAAATGACAGCAAAAATAGTCAGAGGTGCAGTGTTTAAAAATAAAATGAGTTGTTTTCCTTAGTTTGGATGACATCAGAGTCCTCCTATTTCTGTGCCTTCAATTTCCAGTGCAAAGAAAGCTCCAAGCATGTAGAGAGAAAAACAACAGGGCATCTTACCCAAAGAGAACACCCCCTGCAGTAGGTGAGAGAGGCTGGAGGAGCCCTGGAGAAGTTCATCTCCACCCACGCATTCCTCTCCTGTCTCCATCCTAACTTGAGGACTTGTTAATGAAAAAGTGTTCTCAGCTTAGAATAGAGAAAGCACACTGATGCAAATTCTGTGCTTAGTAAGTCCTGCATAAGTTGTTAGCAACGTGACACTAGCAAAAAGCACAACTCTTATCACCTACAAAATGTGGGGTTTGAGCAAATCCCTAAAACTCTCAATCTCCATTTCCTCATTGTAAAATGGTTAAATATCAATTGCCTATACACCTTGCAGGGTTGAAGAGAGAAGCAAAAGATATGGTAGTTTGTAAAGTGAAGTGAAAGTTGCTCAGTCTTGTCCGACTCTTTGCAGGCGGATTCTTTACCAGCTGAGCCACAAGGGAAGCCCAAGGCAATCTGCAAAAATAAAAATTAAATAAATGTCTGATTATCTTTTATCCACCAATCTGCCCTCGGCTTTTATTTTTCTTTTTATCAAATGGAATGATGTTGCTTTGTGTGACCAATCTTAGGCTCCTCTATCCGTGGAATTTTCCCAGCAAGAAGAGTGGAGTGAGTTATCATTTCGTCCTCCAGGGGATCTTTCTGACCCAGGTCTCGTTCATCTCCTGCATTGCCAGGTGGATTCTTTACCACTAGCACTATGTGGGAAGCCCTTCTATACAAATGAGATGGTGTTGCTTTGTTTGGCACAGTCTCAGTAGGAGGGCCAACATTCAGGATCATAGATAGCTGCATTCCATTCCATTATTCTCAAGTGAAGAGGAGTGATATTATCATAGAACAAACTGAATTTCCATAAATTCATTTTTAAAAAGTAAATACTTCTCAAAAATGGGGACTTTTAAAACATTAGTGGTATAACTCACAATAGATTACAATGCACCAAGGCATACGGATTCTGGTAGAAATCTACATTTGTATTCATGGCTAACCCAGTGGTTCAGCAGTGAAGAATCTGCCTGCAAAGCAGGAGACAGCAGAGACGTTGGTTGGATCCTGGGTGGAGAAGATCCCCTGGAGGAGGGCATGACAACCCACTCCAGTAGTCTTGCTTGGAGAATCCTACTGACAGAGGAACCTGGTGGGCTACAGTTCGTAGGGTCACAAAGAGTCGGACACATCTGATAACTGAGGATACACGCACACAAGAGAAAGATAGCACACTTTCATATCAGAGAGCCACCCACCCTCTCCATTGCGGCCTAAAGTGAAGTGAACTGAAGTCGCTCAGTCATGTCCAACTCTTTGCGACCCCATGGACTGTAGCCTACCAGGCTCCTCTATCCATGGGATTTTCCAGGCAAGAATACTGGAGTGGGTAGCCATTTCCTGCTCCAGGGGAACTTCCTGACCCAGGGATCAAACCCCGGTGTCCTGCATTGTAGGCAGACGCTTTACCGTCTGAGCCTAAGGCAGTAGTAATTGTAGCTTGCTTTATTGATTCACGGGGTAAACAGCAGCAGAGGCCACAGACAACAGGGAAGGCAGAATCCCCGCACACAGCTAACACTGACTCCTAAGGCAAGCAGTGTTTGCCCAAGCGTAAGAATCTGGCAGGTCTCATTACTGGTTGAATGAATGATAGTGTGTTAGAGAAAGCCAGGATGGATAACAGGCTCGTATGTGTCAGATTGTAGGTACCACTGGAGCTCTCACAAAGGGCAGCAGTCATAAGAGGACAAATGACAGAGACATTCACCCATGACTTTCCACATCATTTCCCCAACCCCTTTCCACCTCCCATCAATTCCAAAGAAAACGACTATTTTAAATCCTAACCTGAATGGAGTGCTCCCTCCTCGCATCTTGTTGTTGTACTTTTTTTTCCTGTCTAGTCGTAATAGGCACCAAAAACAACATGTGAGGACAACTTTACTTAGGATATACCCCGTGGCTTGAGCACACGGTTCATTATAGAGCTGCTAGCAGTCACAGGTTGGCAGTCTTACTTAATGGAATAACAGATAGAGAGCAAAAATAATGGCTCCCTTGTCTCTTAGTCTATTAATAGTGGGGCTATTAATATTGCAAAATGACTAGTAATAAGAATATTTTAATGGGGGGGGGAGCCTTGGCCATAAATGAACTTTTATAACTAAAATGGCTGTGAGAACGTAAGTCTAATTCTTAAAAAAACAGAACCTCAGTTTATTGGATACACATATTTATTACTTGTTATTATTGTTTGTTTACTATGTTATTCTTCCTTTCTAAAAAAAATGTTCAGTCATTTTCCTCTTAGCATCAATGTCCAAAAAATACATGGCAACTCATGACCTGGGAATATATTTATATAACATCACAAACGTTTTCCATGGCAACAAGCCTTGTCAAGCTGTCAGACTGACTTCTGAGCAGTTTCCAAACAAATATAATTCTAATATAGAAATGAATAGGATTCCTGTTGTTCAAGAGTAATATCTAATATTGAACCCACAAACTATTGGACTGCATGCTAAAAAATAAAATAAAAAGGAGAAAGTGATTTCCTTCCTTTTAAAGATGCATGCCAGATATGCACTTATTTGGAGAGCAGTTTTTTTTTTTCAGAAGATTGTGACTATTGAAGTTCGGATGATTTTTCTCAATCAACCACATTCCACAAAGAGTTAAAATTCAATAATAGTTTGAGACATTCGACAAAGTAAAAACTGTATCCACTGGTATTCCTCTAATCAGAATTACAAACACTTAAAACTGAGGTGACAAGAAAGAGCAAATTTTGGCTTTTTCATTCAACCTCTGCTGTATTCTGGTGGCTCAGAAAGTCACAGTTTAAAACAGATGTTTGATATAGAATTGTAGTCTAGTTCTTTGATATAGATTAATTCATAATAGATGGATAAGGGATAGATGGATGAATGGACAAAAGGAATAATGGCAAGATAAATCTATCTCATGGTTAAGTAACAGGTAACTTTCATTCATCTCAGGATATATAGTATGTTTTAATCAAGAAATTAATTATTATATACATTTTGCACTTGAGCAAACTGGACAATAGAGTTATTCACCCTGCATTCTTTATTAAGTTTTTTGGAAAGTGAAGAGGAAAATCTCATAGTAAGAATTTCTTGCCCTAGATGACCTTAGTTTTAGAACTCAGAAGACCTAGCTTTTTGTCCTGGTTCTGCGCTTGTTCTTATTTTCTATTGAAAATCATCATCCTACAATTTAGAGGCTAAAAAAAAATCCCTCTCTTATGATTCTGTGTGTTGGCTGGACTCAGCCAAACCCAGTCTTGAGTCTTGAGAGTGATCACCCAAAGCTGCATTCAGCTGGGGCCAGGGAAGAAGAAGAGGTTACCTGGCATAAGGACACTGGCTCAGCTGGACTTTCTCCTCCATGTCTTAGGTCATCTCCCTCTCCTTGTCACTGCTCCTACAGAACAGCCAGACTTCTCAGTGGAACTTACAGATTCCAACAGCACAAAAACAAAACCACTCAAGTCATCTCAAGCTGTATACCTCAAAGTATTGCCCTGTATTAAAACAGAAAACCAACAAGGACATATAGTATTGCATAGGGAATTCTGCTCAGTATTCTGTAATAACCTAAATGGGAAAAGAATTGGAAAAGAATAGATACATGTATATGTGTAGTTGAATCACTTTCTTGTACACCTGAAACTAACACAATGTGATAAATCAACTATTGTTGTTGCTGTTTAGTTGCTAAGTCATATCCAGCTTATTCTTGTCCTTCACTATCTCCCAGAGTTTTAGATTCATGTCTATTGAGTTGGTGGTGCTATCTAACCATCTCATCCTCTGCCTCTCTCTCCTCCATTTGCCTTCAGTTTTTCCCAGCAAGTGGGTCTTTTCCAGTGAGTTAACTCTCTGCATCAGGTGGCCGAAATATTGGAGCTTCAGATTCAGCACCAGCATTTCCAATGAATATTCAGGGTCTATTTCCTTTAGAGTTGACTGGTTTGAACTCCTTGCAGTCCAAGTAACTCTCAAGAGTCTTCTCCAGCACCACAATTTGAAAGCATCAGTTCTTCAGTGTTCAGCCTTTATGGTCCAACTCACGTCCATAGATGACTACTGGAAAAATCATAGCTTTGTTTATAGGGACCTTTACTGGCAAAGTGATGTCTCTACTTTTTAATATGCTGTCTAGGTTTGTCATAGCTTTCTTTCCAAGGAGTAAGTGTCTTTTAATTTCATGGCTGTACTCACTGTCTGCAGTGATTTTGGAGCCCAAGAAAATAAAAATATTTGCCATGAAGTGATGGGACCAGATGCCATGATCTTTGTTTTATGTATGTTGCGTTTTAAGCCAACTTTTTCACTCTCCTCTTTCACCCTCATGAAGAGGCTGTTTAGTCATCTGCATATCTGAGATTGTTGATATTTCTCCCAGCAACCTTAATTCCAGCTTGAGATTCCACCAGCTCAGGATTTCACATGATGTACTCTGCGTACAAGTTAAATAAATAAGGTGATAATATACAGCCTTGTCATATCCCTTTGCCAATTTTAAACCAGTCAGTTGTTCCAAGTAAGATTCTAATTGTTGCTTCTTGGCTTGCATACAAGTTTCTCAGGAGACAGGTAAAGTGGTCTGGTATTCCCATCTCTTTAAGAATTTTCCACAGTTTGTTGTGATCCACACAGTAAAAGGCTATAGCGTAATCAACGAAACAGATTTTTTTTCTGGAATTTCCTTGCCTTCTCTATGATCCAGTGAATGTTGGAAATTTGACCTCTGGTTCCTCTGTCTTTTCTAAACTCAGTTTATACATATGGAGGCTCTCTATTCGTGTACTGCTGAAGCCTAGCTTGAAAGATTTTGAGAATAACCTCATAAGCATGCAAAATGTGCACAGCTATACAGTAGTTTGTTCATTCTTTGGCATTGTACTGCTCTGGGACTGGAAAGAACACTAACCTTTACCAGTCCTGTGACCACTGCTGAGTTTTCCAAATTTGTTGCCATATTGAATGTAGCACTTTAACATCATCTTTTCCGATTTTAAGTGGCTCAGCTGAAATTCTATCACCTTCACTAGCCTTGTTTGTAGTAATAATTCCTAAGTCTCACTTGACCTGACTCCAGGATGTCCGACGCTAGTGATTGACCACACCATTATGATTGTCTGGATCATTAAGATCCTTTTTGTGTAGTCTATCTGTCAAGTAAAAAAAATAAATAATAAAATTTAAAGCCCATACTTTAATAAGGCCCACCAAAAAAAAAAAAGAGAGAGAGAGAGAGAGAGAAAGTACTCGGTGCAGCACTTTAACAACATCATCTTTTAGGATTTTAAGTAACTGGAATTCTATCACCTTTTGCCAAATTCTATTCATTATGAGGAATCATAGATTCACAGGGCAGAGATTGCACAAGCATGTGGCTGTCAGGAGCTGTGGTTCATGAGGGACCACCAACATAACAAGCTACTTTATCATAAGTAGTGTGACCTAAAGAATTGTTTCCTCAACTGCCAAATGAAGAGGTTGTACTAGATTCAAGTGTACCTTTAACAGTACAAAGTTCCCTGAGCCACTTTTTCAACACAGTATATTTCAGGAAAATGGACTCCAAAACCCAAAACAATCTTAGCCTTATTTTCAAAGCTATACTGAACATTTCTCAGGTCAACAGAATTGGCAGGCAGCTCAAACTGAACCCACCTTAACTGTGACTTTCTTTTTATATTGTCCCCTCGCCCTGCAGATCATATTTCAAATGATGGAGCTCTATACTCCCAGTTATCCTTGTTAGAAATCTGGAAATCATTCTTGAAACTTCTTGTTAACAACATCTACCAGTCAGTGAGTCATAGCAATGCTATGATAAAAGTACTATGATTGTTCCCATTTTTCGGAGGAGGCAAGTAATACACAGTGAGGTTACAACCTGTTAGGACACCTAGAACCAGCCAGTGGAGAAGCCTTAACTATGGTGCTATACTAGGACAAGTGACCTTTGGCTCCCTCCATATATGAAGATCTGAACTTAGACAGTGATTACAAAGATGTGAAAGTTTTTTGAAAGTGTAGTATGTACCCTTGAATTGTTTGTGTGACAATTTGTAAATTAGCAAATTTTTCAGTAGTAATTTACCTCTAGGAGGATGGCTTAGGGAAAGAGCAAGTTAGCCATCTTAAAAATAATTGGCAATGCTATTATCACACATACTCACACACACACTAACACATAAACACACACTAACACGTACACACACACACACACACATTGGAAAACAAAATAAAAATAATTTTTATTTTTAGTTAACTCTTTACAAAACAAACTATGTGGAAGCTATAATATAAATTCTGTTTTATGGATGAGGAAGACTAAGATCTTTACATTAAATGACTCAACCCAGGGGAGCTGGCACTTGAAGTAGGTGTAGAAACTGCTAGCAATGAATAGCTAATAATTAATTAGCTAGAGGGACTGGACATATGGCACAGGTTAAACTTGTCCAGGAGGCCATCATTCTGAGGTCAGAATCTCGGTAATGGGATTAATCTGTTATTTTGTATCTATTTTAGTTAAAAACCTCTGCAGAGAAATGAGAAATGTTAGGCTGAGGATCATGTGCTACAAACTTGAAGTAACTAAATAGTTTTGAAACTATTTTTAATATAATGTTTGTATTGGGGGTACAAGATAAGGTCCTTGAGACACTTGAAGTATATATAAAGACTTTTTTGGAAATAAGGAAAACTATTCATGGAACTGTTTCTTCTTTTGAAAGTGAAATAAATCAACAAATTACTATTTAAAGCATGTGAATAATCCCCTTCCCTCAAGTTTTTCAAATGACTTGTTATGGCTTTGGATATTTTTCCACTAATTTTCACTGCAAAAAGAAAAATACCACATTGGCAAGGACATGGAAATTTTCTTTGAAGCCACTGAATAGTTATAGTTTGGCAGGTCACACTCTCCCCCTGCGTGTCTTCTGGCCACTGCTTGACAATTTCCCAAAGGGATCATCCCTTGGGACTGGGAAGGAAATTCTTCCGTCTTCGGTGTTTTCTGATGACATACGTTGAAGATAATTAGGAAAGGAATTTACGCAGACCTAGTAAACACTGGTCTAAACAGTTTCTGCAAATTCATGTATGCTCATCTCACTCAAAGATTGGTTAATTCAGTTAGTATTCCTTATATCTGTCCTTTCTGTGGTTCTGTTTCATCCAGGCTTAATACCAACTAGCCCTTGGTTTATATTACCCATTACTCCATCCTAGCCTTCCGCCAGTTCATAGTTCTGCTACATCAGCAATTGTTTATTTATTGCTATTAAAATCCTAATAAATGATATGTCAAAAATATATACATTGGTGACCATGAAAAAAGGAGGAATATGGACATATTGGCTTCCTGGGCGGCACTAGTGGTAAAGAATCCACGTGCCAATGCGGGTGACCTAAGAAACATGGGCTCAGTTCCTGGGTTTGGAATATCCCCTGAAGGAGGGGATAGCAACCCTCTCCAGTATTCTTGCCTGGAGAATCCCATGAACAGAGGAGCCTAGTGGGCTACAACTATAGGGTCACAAAGAGTCAGACACAACTGAGCGACTTAGCATGCATGGAAATACTAGTATCAATTCCTCTCAAATTAAATGTGGGCCCAAATTAAGTGTGGGCCATTTTTTAATTTACAGTGTATTCATCTACAGCCATGTCATGAGGACAAAGCAGGAAAAGCTTATTAGGATGTTTTAGTCTGAGGTCTACAACTCATCCACTTTGCTGCTCTATTCAAGGTGACCCAATCAGAGCACTTTTCTCAGTCCGACTGCATCCCAGGAAAACCATACTTTTGTATAATGTATAGTTAAGCTGTGTTTTTGGCTAAGAGATGTAAGTTTTTTGTGTTTAATTTTGGAAATACAGAAACATTTTAAGAATATATTTCACCCACATTCTGAGACCCAAATAGGAGTTAATACATTGGTCCTAGAATTTCAGGGCTGAAAATGAGGTCAGAGAATGTATAGTCCAAATTTAATGGTTCTTCTTCCTCCAGATCCCTCAAAATCCATCCTCCACTGTCTTTCTTCACAGCCACTGCATCTGTGTTTGTGGTTTTATCTTCCATGTGGGGTACCAGTTCCTAGCCCATTTCCAGGCATCAAACACACACACAGACACACACACACACACACACACACACACACACACATCTGCTGCCAAAGTAATCTTACTGATACACAAACCTGACCCAATTACTTCCTGGCTTAGAAATCTCCAATGATTTGTCATTCCCTGTTGGATGAAGTCTAAACAACACAGCACAGGCTTTCCCATCTCTTCCATCACTCCCCACCAATCATTCAATCATCCTCACCAAAAATGAGTGAGCAAGAGGACTAGAATGTGAAGAGCGGCTGAGGGGGCAGGCAAAGCCAAACCACAAAGAGTTTGGGTTTTATTGGAAGTGCACTGAAAAGCCATTGAAGGATTAATAATGATGAAAGTAAGTTCCAGAGACAGAGGGCACGTTACCTTTGGAGTAACAAGAGGCTTTGTTCCTTGGGATCCAGGATGAGAGATGAATTGAGCTAATGCTGGAATGGAGAGTCCAGAGAAGGGAAAGGTGTGTCACTCATCCTTTAAGTGTGGAATTGTTGACAGTTCCCTTTGGGGCAAGCTGATTCTATTTGTCGCCAAGAACTACAGTTTCAACTGTTTGAAAAGTTATGAGATCACTCCCTCATAACTGAGAAAATCATAGAATATGTCCTCAAAGGAGTAATGCTCTAACAAGGATGAGGCAACAATGGCTGTCTAACAGCCACTCTATATGTACTCTATAACTGGCAACACACTCTACACTTGCCCTTGGATTCTAAAGTGAAAGTGTTAGTCACTCAGTCATGTCTGACTCTTTGTGACCCACTGGACTGCAGCCTGCCAGGCTCCTCTGTCCATGGGATTCTCCAGGATAGAATACTGGAGTGGGCTGCCATTTCCTTCTCCAGGAAATCTTCCTGAACCAGGGTTCAAAGCTGGGTCTCCTGCATTGTAGGAGGATTCTTTACCATATGAGCTATCAGGGAAGCCCCTTGGATTCTAAAACTCACCTCCAACTCAACCTGGCTAAAATGGAATCCTCTAAAATCCCATCAACATCTATGCTCCTCCCAGTGTTCCTTATCTCAGGGTCTGGTACTCCCATCAACCCCAGAAATCAGCATCTTCCTCTCCCCCACCACCCAGAACCAGTCCATCACCAAGCTTTTGCTGACTTTGCCTCCTAAACATCTATCAGATTTGTCAAATTTCCTCCATCTCCACTGCTATTACTTCAAGCTATTTTCATCTCTTGCCTAGACCTCTGTTATTTGCTAATGGATATCCCCTGTCGTTTCTTCAGCCCTCAAGTTTATTTTTTATCCAACACTCAGAGAGAGCTTTAAAAATACAAACTGGCATAACCCCACCTCTGTCAGGATTTAAGGCAAACTTGGGAGAACAAAGCTCTGTACTATGACTTTAGATGCCTTAATTTACTGGTCTAGATTCCGCCTGCTCTTGTCTCTGTACACCTCACTAGCTGAGTCTTGTGTTATGTTTCCCCTCCCCTTCGTGTGTGTGTGATGGGGCTTCCCAGGTGGCTCAGTGGTAAAGAATCCACCTGCCACGCAGAAGACATGGGTTACATTCTGGGTGAGGAATATCCCCCTGGAGAAGGAAATGGCAACCCACTCCAGTACTCTTGTCTGGGACATCCCATGGACAGAGGAGCCTGGCAGGCTACAGTCCATGGGATCGCAAAAGAGTCGGACATAACTTAGCAACTAAACAACAACAACCCTCTGTGAGCCTGGTACCCTGGCTGCCCTTCAGTTTCATGAGGACGTCATGGTCTATGTTTCCACCAAACTTTATATGTTGTGTTCTATCGGTTTGAAAAATCTTACTCACTGTCTGCCCCACTAATATGTATGTGTTCTTTATAAGTCAGCTCAGCTATCACTTTACTAAAGGGATCTTCTCTCACCACCGTAACTATGGCAAATTCCCCTGTAATACATTGCCTTGGAGCCAGGTACCCATCGCGTGTAGCTTTTACAATAGAGAATATTCTACACTCGATTAAGGTTTCTATCTCCTCCTCTATGGTAAACTCCAAAGAGCAAGGGATCTTACCTGCCTCAATTCTTTATTATATCCCAGATGCCATAGATAGGTACTCAAATACCTTTTGAATGATGTTACAGAAATGGAGGGACACCTATAGGAGAAAGCAGATATTCTAAATACACAGGGGACGCTAACAATTGCAAAGGGAGCCTGTTAGGAGAACAGTAGCCCCAAAGGCATGAATATGTTCTTGAATGCTTTTGACATTGACCCTTGTGAGCCCCAGAAATAGAAAAGGGTAACTTTGTGTGATCATCAAAGTCCCAACAGGAAACAGATGGCATACTCAATAGGAGAGGGCAGGGCGGATTTATTTACAGAGGCAGTTTTTACAAAGGCACGGGTATAGGAGAAGCAGAAGGCAGAGGTCAGAGAAACTGGATTTATTCCACCCAGGTCAGCCTCAAGGGCAGAGAGCAGAGCTGATAAGAATGGAGAATGGGTCTGCAGAGACAATGGGAAATTTGGTTATTTAATGCTAATACAATAGCACTTGTGCTCACAGGCTGATACTACCTGGGGGCATTTAGGCTAAACCTATTTATTGTTTATAACCTTCTCTGGGGGTGCTGTCGGGGTCGGGGGTGGGCTTGGGGGGCTTCCCACCTGGTGCTAGTGGTAAAGAACCCACCTGCCAGTGCAGGAGATGAAAGAGATTCTGGTTCAGTCCCTGCACTGGGAAGACCCCTTGGAGGCAGATGCGGCAATGGCCTGGTGGGCTATAGCTCACAGGGTTGCAAAGAGTCAGACAAGACAAGTGATTTAGCACGCACTTAACACATGCACACTTGAAAACTCAGTGACAATGGAGATGATGCAGACAGTCAGTGGTCGTATACTTAACATTTTGCACGTGACCTGACTGAGTAGATGCTTACGGAGTATTTGTTAAGTAGATGTATGAATGAATGAATGGATAAAAAATACATTTCTGTGATTTTGTCTTCTAAAGTTAGGGATGCCAAAGAATGATTGGAAAAAGGAGATGTTGTTCAAAAGAAGATGCGGACCCAGATATCAGTAGAAATCACAGAGAGAGCCTAAGGGAGTGAAGGTTCTCCAGGACAACATGGCCACTGCAGAGAAAATCGGGTGGGGGTGGTCCTAGGCATGGTGCCTTAAACTCTAGGCGTTGTAAAATGGAGCAGTTCCCTCAAGTGCTTGAAGGTGATTGATACACACTCCTGCCGCTGCTGCTGCTGCGTCATATCAGTCGCGTCTGACTCTATGCAACCCCACAGACGGCAGCCCACCAGGCTGCACTGTCCCTGGGATTCTCCAGGCAAGAACCCTGGAGTGGGTTGCCACGCCCTCCTCCAGGGGACCTTCCTGACCCAGAGATCTAATCCACATGTTCTCACGTCTCAAGCATTGGCAAGGGGGTTCTTTACCACTAGTGCCACCTGGGAAGCCTGATGAACGCACACTTCTTTATTTTGTTCAATGAGTCTCCTTTTTTTTCTTGTTTCTATTATTAGAGACTATATTTGATAGAGTTTGAAAACATTTCTAAATAATAATACTGTTATTACATGTATTTATTTCAATTCCCCAATGTATTAACCTTGTCAGCCAAGGTCAGGAACTTGAGAAGAGAGTGGACATCATGTGAATTGCAATCTATATTATTTCTCAGTTTTGTTCTTGGCCTCCAAGCGGTGTCTAGGATCTCTGAAAGCCAAAGCCAACCCCTTCTCTTCTCAAGGAGCATGCTGTGCTCCAGTGGGACTGCTCATAATCAACTTTGCTTACAGACTGCAAGGTGGGCAAAATGGCCATCTAAATTTACCCTAAAACTTTCACATGTCTCAGAGAAAGTAAGTAACAAATGACATGCACACTTTCCTTTTTCCTGAGACTACTGGTGGGCGGAATCCTCAAACTCAAAGAAAAGGAAAACCATATGGGCAGAAGATGGACTTTGTGTTAAAAGTGGATTTCTTTTCCTGTAATGAATTGTTCCATACTTTATGTAAATAAAATTTTTTAAAGTTTCTCTAGGGTACAACTCTTACAGCTTGCCCACTGAGTGGGTATGTTGTAAAAGAAAGTAGTGAGAACATGAGCAATTTTAAAGTTGCTTTTAGCCTATGTGAAATTAAATAAGCCACAACTGATGTGTCCACGTGCAAATTAAATTCTTAGGTCACTTACTTTACCTAAGAGCTGAATATCAGCTGATATTGAACTGCCTGATGTGGACACACCCTTCCAAGAAGTGGTGAACCCCTGATGTGGGCTAAAGTGAGCTGATGGTATCCTCCTTGGGGAAAATCTCTAGGGCCAATTGAGTCTTTGATATAGAATGTATCTAAATGCTTTTCTGAATCTCTATTCTAATTGGGAGCAGGGTTCTTTACTGCTTTTTCTAAACTCTTGGGTGTAATGTGCATCTAATAAACACCCCCATCCTTGAAACTAACCGAGTAGCTCCAGTTCAGTGATAGAATCATCATGAGATATTTTAAGATATGTCAAATCTTGTTCAAATAAAGAAGGCTTAGTTCTTGCTTAATAAGAGGGTAAAAACTGATTAATCAATACATGAATTCTGACAAATACTATATTAATATTGATAATTGACATTTAATTCAGTTGTGTCTAACTCCATGAGACCCAGTGGACTGTAAGCCCATCAGGCTCCTCTGTCCTTGGGATTCTCCAGGCCAGAATTCTGAAGTGGGTTGCATTCCCTTCTCCAGGGGATCTTCCTGACCCCAGGATCAAACCCAGGACTCTTACATTGCAGGAAGATTCTTTACCATCTGAGCCACCAGGGAAGCCCATAAATAACATTATTGGTTCCTATTCTTAAGGCATTAAATAATTTGCACACACCTCATTTAATTCTCTGGGGTGGATATGATCACCCCCATTTTATGAGTAAGTAAACTGAGCAATGGAAAGATTAAACCATGAAAGTTCACAAAGCTAGCCAGAGGTAGAGACAAGGAAATGAGACAAGTGTCTGTCTGCCAGAAGCTTCTTCTCAAATATATAAGTAATAAAACACCAGTAAAACCACAAACATTTTTAAAAGTTTAGCTGCTGAACCAGGCTATCTTTCTACAGGCAAAGATAACAAACAATCTAGAAAAAAATACTTTTGAGTAATTGAGGGCACCCCTGAGGCCATAGCTATGCCTTTCTCATACAAAGTGGGAAAGGTTTAACAACAGGACTTCTACTTCATTCTTGGAGGGACTATGGGGGTATTTAAAAGCCAAACATTTTACCAAGGCCATTTTGTGACTTTACTCACATTGAAAAGAATGCCTTTCTCCACACTCTTTTCTTCAGGCTCAAATAAGTATTTGAATACATTTGGAATAATGTTGAAGTTTATGTAATACAAGGTGGTGGGTGTCTGCATTTTAAAATTGTTCATTTCATCTGTCCCTATTTTATTTCCTTCTTAAACTAGTCAACCCTAAAGCCACTAGGTATGTCAGAACCAGGTAGACGATCTGGGTTCATAGAAATGTGTGATCGGTCATCATAGCGCGAAATGGAATGTTGGAGCTCAGATAAGAGGGCTTCCATGCAGTGGAGAGTGGACTAACTCAACATGAAGAAGACATCTAAGCCTGGGAGTGGCCCAGCACAATATTTCAGAGACCAAGTAGGATAAGGACAGTATCTGGACACCCTGGCCTGGCCAGGGTGAGAAAGGCATGCATACTGGAGGACTAGCAGCAGAGAGGAGACATTGGTTACCTACAGGGACTTGACCAAAGAAATAAATTTGTAAATGACAAGGGAATTAGGTTTCTAATGGTTGAAAACAAGTGTTACAAATATTGAAAGTGAGATACTAAGATAAATCTTGTAGTTTGGGATTATAATTGGAAGTATCTGTGAATATTATAGGATGGGGAGATAGGTGGATAGAGATAATAAGTGGACAGATAGAAAGACGGATAGGTAGGTAAACGTATGTATACCCACAAACATACATACTTGCATGTGTTTTCTAGCTTTGTGTCCTGAGAGGACTTGGGAGCAGCGCAAGTCAATCGTGGAAAACATGCTTACATCCCTGATCTTGGTTTCTAAATTCCATTCTCCACTAAGAGGATCAAGGATCTTTGGAAAAATGGTTTATTCCAGGGCTGTAATAAAAGAAACATAAGAAGTCTGAAATGTCTTATGCCAGAAATCGGATGGAGATCAGTCCAAAGGACATGGAGCACAGTGAAGGGGCTGCTATTGATCAGATCTGGGACAATTTGTCATCAGAATAAATAATGCTTGCAACTAATCACAACTCATTTAATAAAATTGGAAATCATGAGTCTAACAGGTATAAATGAGTGAATAAATTGAAATTATATAAATGAATAAAGTTTGATGAAAAATGAACAATTTTCATACCTTCAAAGTTCCTAGCTACAAAAGTACTTATTAAGTACTTAATAAGTAGAAAAGGAACAGGTAACTTTAAAATGAGGAAACCTGGGCAGACATCACCTTAAGCAAGTGATCCAAATAAACAGCATCAATAACGAACCCATCAAAATCATGTGCTATTTGATAAGATGCAATAAAAACATAGAATCAGTTTTTTGTGCTTTTTCCTGTCAAAAATACTTAACCCATTTCTAATCACGAGGGACATCAGATAAGCTCAGTTTAAGAGATATTCAAGCTAGCCTTTTGAAGCCTAGCCTTCAAAAGTATCAAGTGAATTAAAATTAAGACTAAGGAACTGTTTCAGAATGAAGGAACTAAGACACATGACCAATAAATGCAACTTGAAATTTTGGATTGAATCCTTGGTCATAAATAATGTTATTGGGATGACTGGCAAATCTTGAGAGCTGTGGATTAAATAGCAGCAATGCATCAGTGTTAACTTCCTGATTTGATGGTTATATTGTGTTTACTTAGGAGAATGCCCTGATTTGGGGGAAATAACATACTAAAATATTTAAAAGGAATGAGACTTAGGTCAACAACTTACTCTCCAGTGGTTTTGGAAAGAAAACTGTTCTTTGCACTATGTGGTGGTGGTTTAGTCACTAAATCATGTCTGACTTTTTGTGGCCCCATGGACTGTAGCCCACCAGGCTACTCTGTCTATAGGATTTCCCAGGCAATAACACTGGAGTGGGTTACCATTTCCTTCTTCCTTCTTCAGGGGATCTTCCCTAATCAGAATTGAACCCATGTCTCATACATTGGCAAGTGAATTCTTTACTGCTGAGCCACCAGGGAAGCTGGATTTATGGTTACTGTATACTTATAAGCTGCTATGAGAATATAGTTATATAAACTTTCAAATTTATTTAATAGTGAAGTTTATTCTTTCCAATTTATTCCTTTTGTTGAATTTTTGAAGCCCTGTGTTTAGAAGATGTCAAATTGCAAGGATTCATTGTGAATCCCTGTGATAACTTGTGACCAACAGTACCATGTCTTCCCAGGATGACCTCTGAAAAGGGGAAATTATTGTCAGGAGTTCAGGTCATGGAGTCTGATGGAAGCCCAGTCTGCCTTATCTACAACAGCTATGTGGCAGACTCCAGGAGTTTCAGGGAAGTGCAATTCCATTCATTTGGGGAGAAGAATCAGCTCACTCCCAATTCATTCTGCTTTTAAGCATTGGAAATCACACCCTGTACACGCTTGTATATGCATATGATCTATATTCAGAAGAAAAATAGAGCTGAGAGAGTCTCAAGTTACTCATCTGTCAAATTTCAGTCAAAAAATGTAAATATAAATTTCTTAATTTCCAATTTACAAATATTTACAAATTTAAAGTAACAATTTAATATAACTTTAATTAATGCACAAAATTCAGATGCCTTAAAATTTTAATATTATTTATTTCCTACTTCCAAACTTTCCTTTAAAAGTTGATTTGCCTTCATTTCTTTTTATTTTCAAATTCCATCTCAATAAAATGGTTTTTCTCTTGGTGTTTCTCTCTAAAGGAATAAATATCAATATGAGTTTTCAGAAATATGATAACTAAAAGTTTAGATATATGAAGTCACTGACATCCACACCCACAATTTAGTGTAGAGATTTTTTTATACCAAAAGAAAAAAAAATGAGGTTGTGTGTTATTTAATCTTCAGTGTAGAGTATAATAAAATACCTATTTTTAAACTTTTATATTATTGATTAATAAGGTAAGTGAACATTTCCCTTTAAAACAAATTGCATTTTAAAGGAGAATAATAATTTTTTCCACATGGAACTCAAATACAGAAGACTAATTTCACCAAGGTGCTAGCTAGTTGTTTTTCCCCCATTTTTAACCTATAAGTGGCTTTCTTTGGCATTAATCACATAGTTCCATGTATCTATATTTATAATTTTAACAGATACTTCATAAATATGGAATCAGGCTATTATCTTGATAATGTGCCACTTTTCTATAAATACAGAGATAGGGTAATTACCACTAGAACTATTTGATAAAATTCAAAAATAGATAAATAATGAATAAGTCTTCCATTCAGTCATTAAAATTCAGAAAACAAAACAAAATATATTTAGCTATTATCCTTTTGATGAATTTGGCTCTCTGCCTTCAAACCACTACCAATTTCAGCTGGCATATAAGGAGCATTTTATGAATACTGCCCAGTGTGCAATGAGCTGAACTGGAGACACTAGTCAATAACAGCCCATTAGCATCATCCAAATGAAGAAGCAAATTAAGCATAAAGAAAAAAAATCTAAACAATATAAAAGTTGATGTGCAAAATAGGAAAATCTAAGAAATTTAAGTGAAGTTCAGCATGTCCTATAATTTGACTTATGCTCTGAAACTGGGAGACAAGTTTATTCATAAATATATGTCAGTTACTATAAATTCTGGGATGGGTAGTACAGGATGGTTATATGACTGTTTCCTATTCGTGATGCTATCATTACAGTGTGACATGGTCACTAAGAAAAGCTAGTGTATTCAATAGATTGCATTAGTGTCCAGTTTACGTGAATGAATCTTCAAGCCTGTCTATAGCATACTGTGTTTGGTCATTCATTCTAGAAATATTAGTTTTATTCTTGCTATGTTATGAACCTTCAATACATTTCTCAGCAAACATTTCTTGGGTACCTACTGTGCAATAGGATCTGTGATAATTGTTGCAATACAATAATGAAGAACATGTTGGGACTTCCTTAGTGTTCCAATGTTTAAGACTTCATCTTGCATTTCAGGGATTGTGTGTTTGATCCCTGGTTGCAGAGCTAAGATCCCACATGACTTGGGGCCAAGAAGCAAAAAGACATAAAGTAGAAGTAATATTGTAACAAATTCAATAAAATCTTTTAAAATGGTCCCTGTTAAAAATAATTGTCAAGAATACATTGTATCTAGTTGCCCAAACAGACAACTTAAAAACCCCAATAAACTTTTGTAGTTGCTAAGTATTGTGTGTTACAAGAACTTACAGAACCCACACAGCTTTTGAGGGACTGGGGAAGGACTTCTGTTAAAGCAATGACTTACTCTAAGAAGCTTTTTTAATGTGTGTGGTGCATGTCAGATTCTGGCAGGCACTCTTTATCTTTCCTTGAGACTGGATCTTGAATTTGAAGTTTCATGTCTATTTGGGAGATATTTTTTCTGTTGTTTCTTCCATTAGATTTGAAGCACTAGGACCACACCAATTTTGCATGTCATTGTCTACCCATTTCTTGGAACCTAGCACAAGTTTAATAACTGGTAGAGTGAAGGGGATGTCTAAGTTTAAACTCCAAGGACGAGTAGGAGTGTGTTCAGCAAATAAGGACAGAGATCCATTTCCAAAAGTTAATCCAAAGGCACTAAGGTGAAAGAATCGTTGCAGATTTAGGAACCAAGGTGAATTGAGTGTGGCTGAAAATGGCAAATAGAGGTGGATTGAGGGGAGGTGAAGGGACATAAAGGAGGGAAAGGTTACAAGAGTTGAGGCTGGAGAAGTAAGCAGGAGTTAGAAGCTGGATCCAGGAAAGCCCTGAGGAATAATTGAGATAATCTATACACAGTGGTTAGCAAAATATCTTGCACATAGTAGGCACTGAATAAAAATAAGCTTTTAAATTAAGAACATATTCTTTCACTTTTAATCACTTTTTTTGCAGATACAATTTTGATCAGGTGATTTTCAAGGTAAAGGAAATTGGCATTTAACAAGATACAATCATTCATGGAGTTTACACTCTGGTGGGTAAAGGTGGGAAGAGAGACAAGTAATAAATAATTAAACTAAAAATTACTCCTTGGAAGGAAAGTTATGACCAACCTAGATAGCATATTCAAAAGCAGAGATATTACTTTGCCAACAAAGGTCCATTTAGGCAAGGCTATGATATCTCCAGCGGTCATGTATGGATGTGAGAGTTGGACTGTGAAGAAAGCTGAGCACCCAAGAATTGATGCTTTTGAACTGTGGTGTTGGAGAAGACTCTTGAGAGTCCCTTGGACTGCAAGAAGATACAACCAGTCCATTCTGAAGGAGATTAGTCCTGGGTGTTCTTTGGAAGGAATGATGCTAAAGCTGAAACTCCATTACTTTGGCCACTTCATGCGAAGAGTTGACTCATTGGAAAAGACTCTGATGCTGGGAGGGATTGGGGGCAGGAGGAAAAGGGGACAACAGAGGATGAGATGGCTGGATGGCATCACCGACTTGATGGACATGAGTTTGAATGAACTCCAGGACTTGGTGATGGACAGGGAGGCCTGGCATGCTGCAATTCATGAGGTCGCAAAGAGTCAGACACGACTGAGCAACTGAACTGAACTGAAAAATTACCAGACAGTGATAAAGACTAAGATGAAAATAAAATTGGGAGATGTGATATGATAACTAGAAGGTTATGTAGTATGGGATGGTCAAGAAAGAACTCTAAGATGACTCCTAAGTAGATCTGAGTGACAAGAGTAAGGAAGCAGTATGGAGACGTGGGGATGAGCATTCAAAGAGAAGTTGGTGCTATTGTGTTTTCTGGGCAGGGTGGGGGCAAGGGGAATTCTAGTTTAGAATTAAGGACTAGAAAAAATGACCAGGTGGATGGGAGTGTAGTGAGCTTGGGAGGGAGGAGTCAACAGCAGAGATGATATTGATAGTCAGGAGCCCTGTACTACTTTGTGGGCTATAGTTGGAGTTTGGGTTTCATTACTGAATGAGGAAACAGGGTTGTAGGGAGGGGAACTATCTAAACAGAATTATGTTTTTAAAATATCACTTTAATTGAAGTGAAATGAATAGACTTATCAAAAGATGAGTTAACCACAGTACTCACTCAAGGAGGAAAAAGATGTTATAGGTAACGATGATATAATACTCTCTGGGTGTAATAAGGGAATAAAAATACTTACCCTTCTGGATAGTTTCATGTGCTCAGTTGTATCCTACTCTTTGAGACCCCATGGACTGTAGCCCGCCAGTCTCCTCCATCTATGGGATTTTCCAGGCAAGAATACTGGAGTGAGTTGCCATTTCCTCCTCCAAGGGATCTTCCGAGCCCAGTGACTGAACTCACATCTCCTGTGTCTCCTCCATTGGCAGGCAGATTCTTTATCACTTGGCCACCTGGGAAACCCTCCTGGGACATAGTTGTCAATAGTTATTTGTGAAATGGAAGAAAGGGAAGAAAGAAGGAAAACAGAAAAAAAGAGGCAGGAATAGAAAGCGGAGGGAGAAGGGAAAGAGAGGAATACAATTAAAAAGGAACTAAGCAGAGATATTACTTTGCCAACAAATGTCCGTCTAGTCAAGGCTATGGTTTTTCCAGTGGTCATGTATGGATGTGAGAGTTGGACTGTGAAGGAAGCTGAGCACCAAAGAATTGATGCTTTTGAACTGTGGTGTTGGAGAAGACTCTTGAGAGTCTCTTGGACTGCAAGAAGATCCAACCAGTCCATTCTAAAGGAGATCAGCCCTGGGTGTTCATTGGAAAGACTGATGCTGAATCTGAAACTCCAATACTCTGGCCACCTCATGCGAAGAATTGACTCATTGGAAAAGACCCTGATGCTGGGAGGGATTGGGGGCAGGAGGAGAAGGGGCCGACAGAGGATGAGATGGCTGGATGGCATCACCGACTCAATGGGTATGAGTTAGAGTGAACTCCAGGAGTTGATGATGGACAGGGAGGCCTGACGTGCTGTGATTTATGGGGTCGCAGAGTCGGACACAACTGAGTGCCTGAACTGAGTGACTGAATAGTGATCACAAATAGAATTCTCCTGAATTAACTTTGTTTTTAGAATTAATATACTATTCAAAAGAAAGTTTAAGGTGATTTGAAAAAATTTTAGAGCTTAGTGATTATTTAAGAGGAATCAAGAAATTTTGTTTTTGTTCATTCGTCTGTTTTTAGCATCAGGTAAGAAAGAAAAGGAGAGAAGGAAGGAAAAAAAGAAAGCAATGTATCAAAATCATTTCTGGTTAGAAAAGCCTGAATAATCTTATAAATGTAAAATCAAATCAATCAAAATCAAATATTTTCCCACAGAAGAGAAAAATAGCAGGCCTGGATTTTTTGTAAGGATGAGATCTACCAAACAGCCAAGGAGCAAATTATTCTAATCTACACTGTAAATTACACTGCATTATAGGAGAAAAGCATAATTAATCCCCATCTCATCTGAGAACCCTAACATAACCTTGATAACAAATACAGACTAAGACAATATGAAAAAAATATGGCTCTGACTGTCATATAATTAAGAGGAAAAGTGTTAAAATATATTAGCAAATATAATAAACCAATGTATAAAAAGTATTATCTCATGACCAAACTGGTCATATCCTGGGAATACAAAAGTGATTTAACATTAAAAACTCACTAGATCAAAGGAGAAAATCATGATCATCTCAAAAGATGCAAAGAAAAATTAAATATAATTCAACATCTATTGTGTTATTTTTTTAAGCTTAGTAAACTAAAAATAGTAAATAATTCTTTAACCTGGAAAAGAACATCTACAAAAACATGTAGCAATCATCACAATTTATTGCAAAAAGATGAAATAATTCTTTTGAATTTAGAAATTCTTACTTTTCTCAATTCTGTTAACACTGTGCTAGAGGTCTAGGCAGTGCAATAAGGCAAGAATAGTAAAAAAGAAAAAAGAAAACATGTTTTAAAAAAAACAGAAATAAAACTGTTGTTATATAGAGATCATATGAGTTTGTACATAAAAATCTAAAAATATCAAAAGATACATGAGGATGATTCATAGGGAGTTTACCAACATTGTCAGATAAAAAATTAATTCATATTTCTATCAATCAGCAACTAACCACTAGAAAATGTAATCCTGAAAAGAGACACCATTTGCAATAGCATTAAAAATAGAACATTCCTCATAATCAATTGCACAAAAGTTGTATAGTTTAAAAACACAGTCTAAGTATTCTTTGACAGTTCTCCCACAGTGCAGTGGGATTTATAAATGTCTCCATGAATCTGATTTTTGTAACTGTTTGACCAATAGAATCAAGTGGAAATGACACTGTGCCATTCTCCAAATATAGGTCTTAAAGAAATTGACACTTCCACTTTCCATCTCTTAGAATGCTGTTGGGTCTCAATCACCTTGGCTGTGAGGTGTTCCACCAACTGGCCCTTGTGGAGAGACCACATGCAGAGGCATTGAGACATCATGAAGAAAGGTACAGGGCTATTTCTATCTCCCATCTGCTCAAATCCTCCCTTCCCCATCCCTCCTAAAACCCTGATCATTAGCAATAAGAGCAAGATTTTTGTTGTTCTTAAGAACATAAGTTTTAGATTGATGTACTGTGTTATATCAGAATAATCTTCATGGAAATATTTCTAAATTTTGCTGTAAAATATTTTAAAAGATTAAAGGAGATAAAGATTCATTGCAAGTCCATCAAAATCCCAACAATATTTTTGGTGGCACTCCTTAAGAGTCAGGCATACACTTTCCTTTTCATATACCAAAGCTTATATTGAAGTAATAAACAGTTAAGTCACTGTGGTATTGGAATGGAGATAAAGTTCACCAAGAAACAACACAGAGCTGGAAAACAGAACCAGATAATTATAAACAATTTTAATATGACACTGTAGACTTGTTGAGGAAGAATGGTATTTTCAATATACATTTTTGGGTAGCTGTCTATTCACAATGGAAAAGAACCCGAAGGAGTCCATACCTCACATCATATACACCCACCAGTTCCAAACTGAGCAGAATTAAATGTGAAAGACAAAGCTAAAAACTTTATAAGAACTTAGAGGAGATCTTCTTTAAGGTAGACTACTAAAATTTTCCAAATTTAAGAAGAACACCTGTAAAACTTTAAGAAAAATATAGATAACTCCATACAGAATAGGGCAACTCAAAAGGGGAAAAGACAGTGATATTATAAATGAGAAAACCCAAATCACCATTAAAATCATAAGAAATCAGAAGAGAATGTATTTTGCTATATTGTAAACTATACTTCAACAAACAAATCAAAATGAAAACATGAAAAGTACTTAACCGTATGACTAATCTTAGAAATACAATTTAAAATAACAATCAGAAAACATTTCCCACCTACCAAATAAACCAAAAAATTAACATTCTGATAAAAGAAAGCTTTGGTAAAGATTTGAAGAATCTGAAACATCTATATCTTCTTGGTAGAAATACAAATTAGTGCAATTTTGGAAACAATTCAATATTTGTAAGTCACATTGAGAATGTCACTGTTGATTTTATATATTAAAGAAACTCTTACAGATGCACACCAGAAAGCATGTACAAGAACGCAGTACTGTGTGAAACAGCAAAAAAATCTAGCAACAACTCGAATCCACCATGAGTAGACTGATTAAATACACTGTGGAAATCAAATATTGGAAAATATAAACAGTAAAAAAAATCAAGTGACTAAAATGTACAACAGAGTGTATGCAGTGTGAGACCATTTATATAAACATTGAAATGATGCAAAACTACTTCATTCACTATTTAGGAATAGCAGAGACAAAATAATAGGAGTGACATTCTAATAATGCAAAATTCAGAACTGTGGTTTTCTTGGAGGGATAGCATTGAACAACATTGCAGAGGGCTTTCAAGTACTACACCCCTAGGTCAGGTGTCAAGCCTAATGTTCACAAAGTTGTTCACTACATAATTTATTGTTTCTTTATGTTAGCTGAAATTATCCATAAATAGCTTGACATTTTTAGGTGAAATGTTGGCTGCCTGAAAAATTTGCAATCCCCTGTATACATGGGGGTCATTATGCCAAGTTAGGGTATAGAATATGTATTTCAAAGTATCATTGTATTTTTATGAGAAAGTTGGATCATTATTTCAAAGAATGTATTTTAGAGAGAGTTCAGAGGTTGACATTCTAATCTTAACTGAAAGCAGACCTCTTAGCCTGTTTCTACTTCAAAAGCATCCTTTCCAGATAGTAGCAATGAAAAATATCTGAATCATGAATGGGGGGATTAATTTTCAATAATCTCTTATAGATAACTAAGATTAAGGCAATGCAAGAAGTTTAAAGGATCAGGATCTTTGCCTTCATTCTCAGTTCTGCAACTGTGATAGTAATTGAAAAATACAACTAAAAAATACCTCAAGGTCAAAATGATGTATCTGTTTGCTGTCTTGAGATTCAAGATTTATTTTGACCAAATCACTTTGAACTGTCTATAGCTGGTTTATCTTCCCGAGATACAAGGATTCACGGTGTTATAGAATTGTCTTCATGAACTTTCTAGTCTTAGTTGTTTCATTTGTTTTTGAGTTTTGGCTTATTTTTTAACTTGAGTAAAAGAATATAAAATGTTGATAGCAGAGATAGCTGTTGATTATTTCTGTTATTGGGCAGAATGAGATTAAATGAGGGCCAATATGAGGAGCCTTTCATACTGTTCATGGGGCTCTCAAGGCAAGAATGCTGAAGTAGTTTGCCATTCCCTTCTCCAGTGGATGGAAGGACCCTGATGCTGGGAAAGATTGAGGGCAGGAGGAAAAGTGGGCGACAGAGGATGAGATGGCTGGATGGCATCACTGACTCAATGGACATAAATTTGGACAGGGAAGCTTGACATGCTGCAGTCCATAGAGTCGCAAAGAGTCAGACACGACTTAGTGACTAAAAAACAGCAACAGATCTAAAGAGTAGAGTCATTAACTGGGAAGACATTTATAAATTAAAAATAAATTTGAGAGTTAATTCCTTTTGTTGAAGCCCTGGATACCTTGGGGAGTTGACATATGACTTCTTTAAGAACAGTGGGATGGAATTGTCCATATCATGGACATGAAGGGCCGGTTTATATGCCAAATATTGTTACCCTTTATTTTTTCACCTTAAGGGGCAGAGCTCACAGTTGGAGAGAGAAGTCAGTCACATTCATCAGGGAAAAGATTAAGTGCAGATCAGTCATGAAATTCCTGCCTTGTTAAACTCCCATATCATTAGTCAATTAATATTCTGCCAATAAATTTCTATGGCTTATATTAACAATTCTTGGTCTGACATAAATTCTCATGATTATATTGTCTTTTTGTGTTCATATAGCATTTTCCTTTTCTGGAATCATAGCATCAATGACAGGATTTTGTTGACACATTAGGCCTTTATTTTGCCTACTTCTTGATCATAATATCTCTCTGTGACATTGTTTGGCATTTGCTCATGTACTAATCTTCCATGCAATTTTTAATTATTTCATCCAGATCTCTAAATGTTTTGACAAGTTAAGCTGCTCTGATTCATTTGCAACAACCTCAGCTCTGAGAGAGAATGCCTTCAATTAAAATTATAAGTGAATAGTTCAAGGAAAATATTACAGAAAAAAACAAGAAAGAAAGACATAATTCTATTGTCTATGGCTCATTGCTGAACACAAGCTTTTTCCCATAGAGATGTAACTTTTTGTTTCCACTTAGCTGTTCAAGACTCAAGGGGCTTGCAACTTCTCTGACAGCCCAGGAATTAAAGACTCTGCTTCCATTGCAGGGTATATGGGTCTGACCCCTGGTCAGGGAACTAAGATTCCATATGCTATGAACAGAGTGGCCAAAAATAAATAAATTTAAGAAAGAATATTTTTTTAAAAAAGATTCAAGGAGCTTTAGCAAGTACTGTGTTCTAACTGCCTTTTCAAAAAAAAAAAAGATTGTCCATTTATGACTAAAGTTCCAGAAAGGAAAAAAAAAAATATCTCATGTGTTCCTGAAAACCTGTAAATGAAAGATTTCAAGATGAGGAATGACCATGTTTTCATAAATTGCCTGATTGGGGGTTGACTGTCCCAGTCCACAGGCTGTAGAATCAAAAGCATTCCACTCACACAGGTTGCATGTTCTCATAAAATGAAACACAGTTTGGGGCAATGTGATCAACTGCAGCAAAGTGAGAGCTTGTCATTTATACCCCTAGTGGTACGAGCACCCTGAGAGGGGTCAGTTATTTGCTATTAAAATACAGTTCTGTGGGAAGGCATGATCACTGAGCAGTAAGATCAGCAAATTTCAACTAAAATATTTTTTAGGAACATGTCAATCCTCAGTCAATTATTATATCCAACCCCTTTCTTAGGTTTTTTCCTCTTTCTAACAAAAAATACATACAAGATCTTTAAAATAATTTTAAACAATGGTTAAACATGTAGATAAGTAAAAGTGTTATAAAACCTAAAGTTTCCTCCCTCAGTTATTCATGTTATCGAATCAGATCCCACTGGTCACTGCTTACAAAATCAATATGGACAGATGTTGGCAGAAAGAAAGGGTTACTTTAATCAGAATGCCAGCAATCTGGAAAGGTGGTGGACTCCACATCCTCTAGAAACTACCTCCAAAAACTCTGCTCAGTCATGAAAGCTTGTAAAGGGAAACAGAGAAGTAACCTCAGGATGTGAGAGTTGGACTATAAACAAAGCAAAGCGCTGAAGGATTGATGCTTTAGAACTGTGGTGCTGGAGAAGGCTCTTGAGAGTCCCTTGGACTGCAGGGAGATCAAATCTGTAAGTCCTAAAGGAAAACAATCCTGAACATTCATTGGAAGGACTGATGCTGAAGCTGAAGCTCCAATACTTTGGCCACCTGATGCAAAGAGCTGACTCATTGCAAAAGACCCTGATGCTGGAAAAGACTGAGGGCAGGAGAAGGGGACAACAGAGAATGAGATGGTTTGATGGCATCACCGATTCAGTGGACGTGAACTTGGGCAAAATACGGGAGACAGTGGGGAACAGGGAAGCTTGGCATGTTGCAGTTTATGAGGTCACAAAGAGTTGGACGTGATTTGGCAAGTGAACAACAACAGTCTCAGCTTATCATTGGGGTGGGAGATCAGTGCCATCACCATCCTCCACTGTGTGTAGGTTTATCGACTCCTTATGATCTTTCTTTAGATGCTATCTTATCCACACAGTTTGTTTGAGAGATTACTGAAGGGGAATCTAGGGAAGAGATCTGGTCAGTTGTTCATCACTTATTCTTTATTTCTACTTCTTTTATCTACAGAAAGTATCAACAGGTTAGGCAAGATATTGTGTGATCGAAAGATTTGAAAGCTGTGGTTTGGCTAGAGTTGAGTAGCGCATGGGAGGAGTCCCTAAGGTTAGTGAGAAGAGAAAGAGGTGCCTCCTACAGACAACTCTTTCCTGAAGAAAACTTTCTCCTACCAAAAGCTGCTTACATTCACGTGAAAATTTGAAAGTGTTAGTCACTCAGTCATGTCCAACTCTGCGACCCCGTGTGCTGAGCCCACCAGGGTCCTCTGTTCATGGGATTCTCCAGGCAAGAGTACTGGAGGAGATAGACATGGCCCTCCTGCATTGAAGGGATATTCTTTGTTTGAGCCAGCAGGGAAGTCCTTGCACAGATAGAATTTAGGAGAAAAAGAGTTACAATTTACTTTCAATGAAATACTGAAGTTCTCAGGAACATAAGAAACACATTGGATCAAACCCATGCTCTCTCAAGCCCACTAGTCTATCATCACACCAAAAGCTACCCAGTGATTGCTACCAAGGATGTCTTTTTTTTTTTAATCAGGACTTCCATTTCACATTATTAAATCAATGACTGGTGCTTCCCTTGTGGCTCAGTGGTAAAGAATACGCCTGCCAAGCAGGAGATGCGGGTTCGATCCCTGAGTTGGAAAAAAACCCTGGAGAAGGAATTGGCAACCCAACTCCAGCATTCTTAGCTGGAAAATTCCATTGACAGAGGAGCCTAATGGGCTATAGTCCATAGGGTAGCAAAAGAGTCATACACAACTTAGTGACTAAACAACAATATCAATGATTATTTTTATGCCTCTTCATGCCCTTTTAAACTGTGCAGGTGGTCTGTTACTTTTCACTGCTTACTCTTATTTTAAGAAAAGCTGGGGCTGTGCTTATAAACTTCATGCGTATTGTAGAAATAGAATACAACTTTTTCTATTTGAATATAAAGGCATTTTCAGATTGAATTGCTCAATAGTCTTTTCCAATCTTTTGGATTACCTTTATTCTGTTTAGCTTAAACAATATAGACATGAAAGTTATGCCAGTCAAAGGGGTATTTGATCGTGTGATGTAACTTTCCAAAAGATGATAGGGATTGGTTTTCTTATACTCAAATTTAGTTTTTCCCAATGAAACAGTGAGAAGTTACTGTAAAATCACAATGTGGAAAAGAGGAAGATACACAGAGGGGACAGAAGAGAAACAAGTTTTCTATGCCAGAAAAAGCAAAGCAAAAGGGAGAAGAAAGTAGTTCAAAGGGGAAACGGGGTTAGTCAAAACTAGTTAAGGATGAATTGTGGCTAATGAAGGGCTTCTCAGGTTGTTCAGTGGTAAAGAATCCATCTTCCAATGCAGGAGATGTGAGTTTGATCCCTGGGTTGGGAAGATCCTCTGGAGAAGGAAATTGCTAACCACTCCAGTAATTTGCCTGGGAAATCCCATAGACAGTGAAGCCTAGCTGCCTGCAGTCTCTGGGGTCACAAAGAGTCAGCTACAACTGAGCACACACACACTCAATATAGAAGTAATAACTATAAGAATTTTTCTGGGAAATGTATTGCTAAACAGAGAGGTAAGGCAGTAGGTCCAAAGGATTAGCACAGCAAAAGGACAAGCTAAATGGATGTCACAATGGAAGAGACATCCACTAGAGAATTTTGCGTATGGCTTGTGTATTTTCAGTAGGTGATTCCTTTCTACTCTATTGATTAATTAATGCTTCTGATAAAAATACTTCTGGTTGTGCTCAAAAAGTAGCCAGCCACTGGTTCAAATGTTTTTCTGTGATCTATAATCTATGGTTATTACTTAAGATAAGCATGATAGTTTAAGCAAAAAACCTTTGAAATATTCCATACTCTGGATACAGACATTACAAATCCATCACTCACAAAGTAAAAATTGCAATATTTCAGTTAGATTTACCAACTTGGATTCTGTTACCAATGCATGAGGCTCTTCCTTGCTTAATAGAAGCATATTGCCTTTTAGACATCAGAAACGGTCATTTGGTGTCACTCTACTCTCATTCCCAAAATTATTAGCATAGGAAAACATAGATTGGCACTATTATTTTGAGTGAGTTTTTTTAAACCTATATAGCCTTCACCTTGGTGTGATAATGGCTTTGTTAAATGAAAGAGCTGGTATAGTTGTAGGGGGTGATAAAAATTCAAAAGAGGAATACTTAAAGTGAAAATATGAAATTAATTCTTTAACAAGTTTTCCTACAGCAAGGATGAGAGACTTTAGAAGCATAGCCCAGACTTTCCAATGAGGCATCGAACGGTCTTGTTTGGTCTGCACTGAGCTAATTACCTGGCTACCTGCCAAAAAGCCCCTTTACCTTGTGCTATGTAGACTCTAATGTTAGATAATATCTCATTTTTAATGTTAAGAAGTGGCATTTGATGTTGTTACTGGTATTTGGTGGAAAGCAAGGGACAGGAGGTCAGAAATAGTTTCCTGGGAAGTGCTCTTAAACTCTTTCCTCTGCAGCAGGCAAGGTGAACAAAGAGAAACCCTGTAGTCACCATCTCCTTATCCTTCATAAGAATAAAGAAACAGGAAAAGATTTAACATAACCTGCTCAGTGGGGAACTCAACTTTATAGTTTCAGAACAGCATAATTTGGATATTTTATATTAGTCTGTCCTATCCAAGCATTTCAAAAATAAAACAGGAACAGCTTTTAATGCAATCTGTGTTTACTAATATGAGCTAATAAAATCTCATAATATTATTTTGTATTGCACTAATGGGTCCTGCATTATAGGATATTAGTTAAACCACCCATTATTTCAGCGTTTGATGGGTTATTCAGAGTGGAAGCACGCATGACAGAATATGAGAGATCTGGTGGGAGGAAATAGGGTGCAGAAGTACAAATGGACTTTTAAAAATAGGTTTTTAAAGAGATTGATGAAGAAAGGAGAGAAAGGGAACAATAATGAACGGAGGCATCTGGTTATGGCAGACCTAAACCTTAAGGCGAGGACAGCGAGAGTTTCTAAAATTTCTGTAAAGACTTGCAGTTTGCTCCACTAAGTAGGTATATTCAGAAATAACAACGGTTTGATTGATGAGAGTGCTAAACCCTGAACTTGACCCTCATTAAGCCGGTCATCTTCCCTTATCTCCTCAAATCTGAACACATGCTTACTTCAGGACTGAGATGCTAGAGCACTTATTCACACCTGCTATCCTGACCTAATTATTCATGTTGCTCTCTTTCACTCCCAAAAGTATTATAATTTGGACAATAAATTATTTTATTATTTAATGATATGACTTGTTGAATATATACACTATGCCATTGCTATTTTCCTTAGATATTTTTCATTCATCTAATCCTTACAGCACTTGCAAGATCGGTACTATTATTATGCCCATTTTATAGATAAGAAAGCTAAAGCATTCATAAGTAAAGTAACTTGAAGATTTGAATGCAAATTTTCTTTACAGTTTCTGAAAAGCTGAGTCCATTTAAAGTAAACTTTATCTAGGAGTTTCCTGGGGGTCCAGCGGTTAGGCCTTGGTGCTTTCACGGCTGTGGCCCCAGGTTCAATCTCTGGTCAGGAAACCTCAATCCTGCAAGGAGAGTGGTACAGCCAAAATAGTAACAATAATTAAAATTTATCCAAGACTGAATTAATCATCTGTCTTAAGACAGGTCTGAATTTCTACATATACCAGTAGTTCTTTCACAAGCATTGTTTCCTCTCTTTCTCTTTTATGACAGTGACTTCTTAAAAAATGTCACACAATTTGGGTTTATCTGACTGTTCATGGTTAGATATAGACTATGTATTTGGGGAAGAAATTCTACATGATCTACACTGCGCCTCTCAAGCTTCCCCACAGAAGTCACAACTGGTCATTTTGTCCCATTATTGTTGATATTAAATCTGATCAATTGGCACCCATCAAATTTTTCTACTGTAAAGATATATTTTTCAGTTTTATAATTAATAAATTATAGCTGAAAAAACTTCAGACTGTTTAAAAATATCCTATTCCTCCAAAACCACCCTTCTGTTTTTTCAGCATTCACTGGTGATTTCTCCTCAAGTCAGTTATTCTATGATTTTAAATAGTGATTTCTCAAATCTGTTATTCCAACAAGTATTGGTTGACTTTCTATTATAATTTTTTTTCCAATCATATTTCTCCCTCTTTCCTGCTTTTATTAGCTTGTTTTAGTTTTTTTGTTTGTTTGTTTTATAAATTCAGTGTGTGATAATCTACTACCAACTTTATTTATTTAGCTACTCAAATCAACCCAGATTTGGCCAGTGGGAATCTCATCAAGCTGGCTCCTTTGTCCTTTTAGTATGTTGTTGTTGTTTTTCAGTGTTTAAGTTGTATCCAACTCTTTGTGACCCCATGGACTGTAGCACCCTAGGCTCCCCTGTCCTTCACTGTCTCCGAGGTTTGCTCAAATTCATGTCAATTGAGTCGGTGATGTTATCTAAACATCTCATCCTCTGCTGCCTCCTTCTCCTTTTGCCTTCAGTCTTTCCCAGCATCAGGGTCTTTTCCAGTGAGTCGACTTTTCCCATCAAGTGGCCAAAGTATTGGAGTTTCAGCTTTAACATCAGTCCTTTCAATGAAT